>NW_013665785.1:395622-397620 GCF_000517525.1 Limulus polyphemus | reverse complement strand
ATGTTCTACGCATTTGAGAGAAACTCGATAGAAAACAAGCACAACACATATTCAGAGCAGCTGTTTACAAGTGTATTTCGTATCACTAGCTCAGTATTAGAAAATCAAAATTTTACGACTCAGCAGAAGTTGCATAGCAAATACACTTTTATAGCTATGAGTTATCTGGGTCGTTTACACAAAGAAATTCACATCAATAATCACCAAAGTTGAATAATTTCCGGATTTAGTCCGACTTACTTTCGAAACAGCAAAATAGGATAACTAGCGCCATCTGCTAACTGTGAAAGAAGTGATTGTTGAAATCTCAATTCTATCGAATGAATGCCCCCCAGTAGCACAGCGGCATGTCTGCGGACTTACAACGTTAGAATCCGGGTTTAGATACCTGGTGGGCAGAGCACAGATAGCCCATTGTGTAGCTTTGTGCTTAACTTCAAACAAACAAAACAAACGATCGGATCAAATCGATTTAAAAGATGTAAACACCTAGTATTACACGACTTGGTATTAATGAATTTTCAAAGCTGTACAACTTGTTCGAGTACAACTGTAATAATTTAAATTTACAAATCTTAGACAAAAAAATAATCGTAGCAAATTATTTACGTCGACATTCACAGCCAATTAGTAGCCGAAACGGCGATGTTAAAATGTAGATTAAATACACTACATACCTAATAGAAACTATAAGACAAAGCAATATTGATGTATATACACAGACTGTATACCTTCAGTTACTTAGCTCGGGAAACGCCCTCTATACGTATATCTTGAACATAATATAGAATTTTTTCTGTTGAATAAACACCACTTTTACATACTTTGTACAATCATACAAAACCACAGTGCTGAGTAAACATTCTTTACTGAAACCTTGAAAAAATATCGAAATATTACAGCGCTGAGTAAGAATCCACTATAAAAACATTGATCAATAACAGAATATTACAATGATGAGTAAGAACCCACTATAAAAACATTGATCAATAACACAATATTACAATGATGAGTAAGTACCCACTATAAAAACATTGACGAATAACACAATATTACAATGATGAGTAAGTACCCACTATAAAAATATTGATCAATTACACAATATTGCAGTGTTGACTAAGTACCCACTATAAAACATTGATGAATAACACAATATTACAATGATAAGTAAGTACCCACTATAAAACATTGATCAATAACACAATATTACAATGATGAGTAAGAACCTACTATAAAAACATTGACGAATAACACAATATTACAATGATGAGTAAGTACCCACTATAAAAATATTGATCAATTACACAATATTGCAGTGTTGACTAAGTACCCACTATAAAACATTGATGAATAACACAATATTACAGTGTTTAGTAAGCACCCACTATAGAAACCTTGAAAACAATGATACGTCATTATAGTATTGAATAAACACCCGCTATAGAAATATTGAACAATAACACACTATTAGAGTGCTGAGTAGAAAACTACTTGACTCTTCGTTTTCACAATTTTAATTCAGGGATATTGTTAATCTAATATCCTGTTTTGTACCAATATGTTGAGATTCTTAATTAAAACTAAAATAAGTTATATCTATAAATATCAAGTGGAAATCGAAGTAGAGAAGATAAAGCATTGAATAGAATTTCAATTTCGTTGACTTCAGACGAATGTAAAGATTTTTATCGGTTCTTCGAGACGTTTCTAAGATAAACTCAGACCCCATTTTTCTGGAGGAATTTGTTAGAAGAATTAAAACTTATTACACGATGGAAAAATACAATTACATAAAATGAAGACAAAAGTTCATTTAAGAGAACTATAATCAAAGTAAAAAAAAGGTAACTGATGATGCAATGTGATAGAAGAAGATTCAGATGAAGATAAAATTAATGTAAGAGAATAACCACAGAAAGTAATGAAAAAAGTAATAAAATGACACATATATATATATATATATATATATATACTACCCGTAAACCCCCCCCGAAAAAA
>NW_013665785.1:383579-394622 GCF_000517525.1 Limulus polyphemus | reverse complement strand
TAGACACATATATATATATATATATATATATATACTGTACCCCCCCCCCCCCCCAAAAAAAAAAGGACGAGAAAAGTGACTACGATTGCACTAACAAACGAGTTGGTACAAATTAAAAATACAAAAACTGGGTATTAGTTCATGGAGTTGTAAATCCAATCTAGGTACATTTCATTAACTATAGTTGTATTTTGTAATTTCGAAGTATTTCATTTAGGAAACAAACAAAATAATAAAAAAATGCCAAATTAAAATTGGGAAATGTTTAAATAAAACAAAATGTGTAGTGCCAACGTCGAGGAGACTAAAATGTTCACAAATTTTAAATTTACATATTGACCTCTAAGAGGTCTTGGTTAACGTGACTGGATTTTCAGAGTTTAGTGTACCAGTCTGTGGAGTTGACCTTCGTAATTCGCTTCCCGTTACCATAAAAAAAAAAGAAAATTTAAAAATTCGCGCTCCGATATCTGAGACTCTGGGTGCGTTATAAGAGTGACGGTCAAATCCTACTACTTAGGGTCTAATAAAAGTAGCCCAAGAAATGGCGGTTGGCGAGTTGTTTTGATTAGCTGCGTTCTCTTTAGTCTATCGCTTCAAAATCAGGACGGTTAGCGCAAATAGCGCATAAAATAATAAAAAAAAAACAACTAACAAACAAACAAAATTTCCATAGCAACCGAGTCTGCTCTGACTACAACTCAAATAAATCTAGATGCAATAAGCCGCTTAAAAATATTCAATAATTTCTATCAATTAAGCCATGAAATACTGTTTTATGAAAGCGAAAAATAAATTAACATTCCGTTACCTTCACAGATAACTCAGTTCACCAGCGAGTCTCATTATATCTTTCTGTGCAGTTACGTATAACTCTCTTCACAACAACAGTAGAGTTGCGAAGTAATTAGCTATGCTTTACTTTGCCGTGTTCCCTCTGAGGGAAAGAATCCGGAACAGACAAGCAAAAGTAAACACAGTACAAGGTGCGTCCTCTCTATGTAACATAATCGTTTATCTCTACACATATACACACGGGCACACACACACACACATAAACAAACACACGTATTTATTTCTATACACGTACAGAGGAAGAAAAGGGAAAGAAAGAAAGAGAATATTTCTGTAAGTATTTCAAAGTCTTCTGGTTTGAAGTGTACGCATATATCACTATTTATTAGACACACGTTTTACAATTGAGGATACATTTCTGAACTACTCCGCAGAACTGTTGTTGTTAAATAGGATATGGATTTCTTAATGTATCATATGCACTTTAAAAGAGATTTATTTTCTAAAGGTCATTTTGCTCAGACGGAAAAAATGCCCGAAAATGACTCTGAGCAGTACTGATAGAATTAGGAAGACATGATTCAGTTGCCTTCTTTAGTGAAACAATGGTAGGATTTTAAAGGACGACTTGCGCAAAGTTGTAATTAGACAAGCATTAATAGACGTATCTGTAGTCACAGAAGTTTTTTCCATGATGAAGAAGAAAATAATTACATTTATCTTCCTAACCGACCAGTAACGTATGCAGAACATTTTTGGCGGTTTAGTAAATAAACAATTTTTTGTACACTGTTAGAATTTTGAATTTATTGCGGAAAAGAAAAGGAGCATATAATCTATTGAAGCATAACTGTTTGAAAATTGTCCTTTAAGACAATAGTAATACGAAAATTACTTTCGATGGCCTTTCTGATCATTAAAACTTTGGTGTAAAAAACGATTTTATCTCTAGAATACATCTGGCAGAAACTTCTACATTCGAATATGTTTTTTATAGAATTCTAACATGTTCGATGATATAATTTATTAAATAAAACATTACCTATAATAGCTTTACAATTATTTGAAAACACAACTTGCTGAATTCCAGAATATTTAAATAATTTCTTACCACAGTATCACACATCTCTCAACACACAAAATAGTTCGATAATAATTACTCCCGAATATTATTAGTAATTTCTCAAAATACACCCCACGTATTTGTATCTAATACATTTACTCCTTCTTCAAAATGCATATGAGATATCACAATTTCAATTATGAGTATAATTTTTCATGGGAATAACCTTAACAGTGTTATAGAAGAGAAAAGTTTTGGTGCTCTGGTTCTTCAAAGCAACGTGCTGTTACTAGTGACAGGGAGAATATGATTTTAAGTTGTTTCTACAGAAATATTTGATATAAGTCTAAAGGAGTTATAATACCATTGTATAGGTCATTTGTTAGGCCACGTTAGGAGAATTGGGCTTCTTACCTTAAGAAGGACATTGGATTGTTGGAAAGTAAGGACATTAGGATGATACCTGGGAAAGAAGGATTGTCGTATGAGGAGAGGTTAAGATCTCCGAACTTGTTTTCTCTTGAAGAAGGAAGAGTTAGAGGGGATCTGATTGAGGAGTTTAAGTTTATTAGGGGAACTGATATTGTTGATGATTTTTTTTTTGTATTTAATGTTGAGAATAGTAGAACAAAGGGACACAAGTATAAATTTCGACAGGGTAGGAGGAGTCCATTTTCAGCTAAGACAGTTTTATTTTTCTAATAGATGGTTGCCTTCAGATATGGCAAGTACAGTTAATTTAAGAGAGTTTAATGAAAAGCTTGATAAATACTTAAACCATGAGAGCTAGCTTTGAGATTTTTGTTATTTAGTTTAATTAATAAAACGGTTTTGATGGACAAAAAGGCCCCTTGTAGTCCTTTAATGTTATGTTAAAAGTGCCACTTTAGAATGATAAAGTAAAGCATATTAAAGAATATATTATGACACTTCTGTTTTTTCTTTAAATCACTAAATAATTTTTATTCAATCAATAGTTATTTTCGTTTTGAAGAAACTACTTTTTATGTGAATCTAAAATTACACGCAGATTGAACTATCAAAAAACTTATACACTTTCCATTTGGCATTTCATAACTTGATGTCAACACTGCATTAGAAGGAAGTGGACTACACGTTGTATACCGTGCAAATAGACTGCCTTATTAACAAGACGCATAATTAACAATATCGCAATATAAAATGAAGGACTACTGAATGACAAGAGACATCGCCACTACGATTAAACAGTCTTTTATAAAATAAACGGTTAAAGTAAAAACAAAAGAAAGTCATTCCACATTATTCAGCCTAAAACACCTTGCTCTAAGCAATCAATTTTTAAGGTCATTGCAAATGCGAATGGATAGCACAATGATATATCTAGTTAATTAGGTTATCATTTCACGTGTAATCGAGGTGTATTTGAATCCATAAGCTTTTAAACTATCTACAATTTTGCATAGAGCATATTAACAAACTGCAGTTACTTACGTCCACCAGTCTGACTAATACATCTGTACAATATATAGATGTATAGATAAAGTATGTACTGTAAAACTTTTAAAATCTATACAATAAAGGAACCACAGAGCATTATGTTTCTTACCCAATTCTCTAGGGAAGAGTAAAAGAACAATAATTTATATTCATTTATTAATGAAAGTTTGTTTCTATTTCTTTCCCATAACAATAGCCGCCCAGTGGCACAGCGGTATGTCTGTGGACTTACAACGCTAGAAACCGGGTTTCGATACCCGTAGTGGGCAGAGCACAGATAGCGCATTGTGTAGCTTTGTGCTTAACTTCAAACAACAACCCATAGCAGTAAAAATGTAAGCAAAATTATTAGGAATTATTTTTGGATAGATTAGTTCTGACTCCTCAAGAGTTTTAAAAAATATATTTCGATATTTTTAAGACATTATATGAGTCATACTGTTTTCTTCGTTAAAATGATACTCCGACTAGTGTCTATACATTTGTTATTTTGCTTTTATATTGATATAAAGTAACAAATAAACTATTGATGAATGTGAGCGAAAAGTGATCACTGCTAAAGATTGTGATACGTCTGGAAACGTCAGATTTTGCCACTGAACTAAAACATTTATCTCTGAAGTTGCAATATACTTGAATTGTTTATGAGTTCCTATATGTTCTGTTAGTGATCATACAAACAGAAATAAGAAATATAACTTGTACGGAGTTATATCTTTCTCACTGGTTTGATTTGCTTGCATCACGTTAACACTTAAAACGGGAAAAACATTTTACGATAAAATACCCACGTTAAATCTATATCCAAATAATAATTCTTTCCTCTGACCTTCTTAGTTTGCTAGTTTATACTGCGCTAAGTACTGTGCTTCACCATTCTTTACCATCAGTTGTGATGGCGAGTATAAGTTACAATGTAACAGTGACTGTTTGATATCACTGTGTTATGAAATTCCTATTTTGTACCTAGCTAATTCGAATAGTTAAAAAAAGAAAATTATAAAATACAACCTGAAATGTCGATATGGCTTCCTACGTTTAGGTTAAGTATATACAGCACGTAAGGGCTTCGTCCACAGTGTTCTCTTTAAAAGATAAATGCTTCTTATACTACGGAATGAGCCTACAAATCAAATGTGAAAGATCACACTGACAAAAACCGATTATCAATGTAGTCGTTTGGTAATCAATGAATCCTCTTCTCGCACGCGCAGGCTGAAGAAGGTCACTTTCGTTCTTAGTTATGCTAATCAAGTAAAAAATTATGATTATTAACATCATTTTTTTTTACAGTAGATCAAAAGTGACTTTTAAAAGCATTTAAAATTTACCAAACGTTGGTAGTTGTTATTACCTATATTTCTTCCTCGTATAAACCTAAATAAAACGAGTACCTATTGAGTATATATATAAACGAGTATCCTAAAATAAAGACAGATGCTAATTATTCCCGTGTGATACTATTTATTGAGTATACATAACGTAGTATCCTGGAATGAAGATGGATGATATTTATTAACATAATTAATTATTTCCGTCATGATAGTCTTTAAGAATGAAATGCAGTCAGTGATTCAATCAGTTCATTATTGTTTACGGCAAACTTTGTACGTGTTTGTAAACATATATATATATATATTAAGTGGTAAGGATGCATAACCTTTGACAACATTACTTTTGCAATTTAACATCGAAGTTAATATAAGATTCTTCCTTTACAAGGACATTTAAAGGGTTAGTGTTAAAAGATGAGATTAGAAGCCAAATATTCAGCATTCGAGCACAAGTTCAAATGCGCATGCGTGCTTCAGAGGATGATTTAACGTTCTGCCTTTAACGAAGTTCTTAAGTTGATTAGCTTACGTTCGAGCAGGTATACTCATCACTGAGATCATGAGTACTCTTAAAGGCATTCGAACTCAGAGTTTACTTCTTTACTTAATATCGCCATCAACCGGAAGTTTAACAGATGGTCGAGTAAGCTGCTTCAAGAGCATTATGTCAAACTGATTTCAGAAAATTTAGCTCATAACGAATGGAAGATTAAACAAAAGTGGCGTAGCATACATTCGAGTATCAACAAACCTCTTTGAATAAAAACTTAAGAGTTTGCTCTCTCTTTTCATGGCAGTCAAGAACTGGAGACGTCTAATCTGCATTTAAACGTTGAAATGAATCGTATATGCTACTACTCGACGTCCTTCCATACGGCATTCCGACTCTATCTCATTAAAATATGAGCCATATATTAGTACCGGAGTATCTAATAGACCAGATTCTTGCGGTCTACGGTGTGACGTCATTTTGTGTCACCGAAGTTGACGCAGCAATTCTTATAGTGAGGCTACATGATTCTTGTTTGCCATAAGACGCCATTAGTTAAGTCCGAGCGTCAATTTATCATATAACAAGATAATCTTAATAAAGTGGCGTGTCTCACCTAACTCTATGCCATCCGTTTGCCGTGTGACTGGATTGCTATGTGCGAGGAAAAATTAGTGAGCTTTGAAAGCGTTTTGAATCGAAAAAAATACCTGCAGTAGAGAGTTTCCCTTTTTTCTTGTGTAAAGAACTGATAAAGAGGCCCAGAATTCTTTCCTGGACACATAATTGTAGCTGGTAGCAGCTGTAACCCGCACAAAAGTTCTCGTAACGGCTGCAGCAGACCATGTCTGTTATTTGAATAAATTAGAGAACGAGGGAGTTACGCTGCTTCGATGGAGGTTCAATGTAGGGGTGGGGGTGACTGAATCGGGAAATGGCCTGTGAAACGGCCAGTGGATGCAGTGCGATAACTTTAATGGCTAACAACTTTACAGAATTTATTTCAAACGATTTTGATGCGGCCGTGTTGTATATATACACATACAACTGATAGCTAAGCCCGTATTTCAAAAACAGAAGCCATAACCCATGAGTTTCAGTTCAAACTGGATATTGTTTATATTTCCTAGATATGCCATATATGCATCAAATGTGGAAATAAGCAATCACACTTATGACGCTGAAATGTGTTTACATAATTACATTTTTATTTCACACGTATAATTACCTACATGATTACGCAAACCTTGCTGCAGGTTATGACTGGGGTGTGCTTCATTATTAAGAACATTGAGAATATCTGTTAGTCGGTTGCTCTGTTTATTCTTCTACTGACGTCTTCGAAAAAAGGGCTGAATGATGGAGGTGAAGGAACACTAGTTGTTGTTGAATCGATACTGTAAAACCGTTCCTACTTTTCAGCTATAGCAGACCTTTTAACATTTGTTTCAATCCTATCAATCATGTACGTTATAATAGTTCGTAGTCTTGACTGATGTTATTAATAATGACAAATATCATAAATATACAAAAATGCTTATTATTTTCGCATCATAAAATATAAAAGTACGTTTTACAGTAAATATTAGGTAAGTACGGTTTAGCAACGAACTTATTGCTTAAAATACGCAGTATAGGATTCTTTTAATGCATTTGTTGTTGTTTTTTTTGTTAAGCACAAAGCTACACTATGGGCTGTCTGTACTCTGCCTATCACGGATTTCAAAACCATGTTTTTAGCATTATAAGTTGGCAATATAAATCACCCAAACCACCTGAATGTAAAACGTGAGAGGAACTATTTTTGTGGTAAATGTTATTTGTTGGCTAAATCTAATATATTTAATATTAATACGCACTGTCTAGAAAGCAATGTTAAACAAGTGAAAATGTTATAACCAAACGTGTAATTTGGAAATCGAAATGGACTTTCATTGCTACAGGTTTCATTCGGTTTCGTCCCTAGCCATACTACGTAGTTGAGGAAGGTTTTTTCTTTAGCTGTGAAATTTCGGATTGATATTCCATTTTACGTTTTTGTGTGTGTGTGTATAAGCAAACGCCATTTTCTAACGTCGTATTAAAGTCGTATCTTTCAATTGCTGTGATCTGGACTGATTAATCTATCAATCCTTTCTCTTAAGACATTATTTTCATAAAATTTGGAAAAGATTTCATGAGATCTTTTTTTTTTTCAATTATTCTAGAAAATTATAGTGTTTCACTGGAAAGTACCAGTCGTAAAGGTCAACATCACCTCAGAGACCAATTGTCAAGGCTTGTACTGTCAGTTTTTTTATCTTTCGAAACAACAACAAAGATATCCAATACATAATAATTTGAAAACGACAGTTGCAATACATCAAGGTATGCTTTTATTTAAACATTTTTTTTCTTGTTTGTTTTCATTTTACCATTGACGTTTTTAAATACTGTTTGACTGAAATATAAAATAGATACAAAACCATGGATGGTTTTAACATTTGCCAAACGGAAGCTACAATGAAGTGGCGCCATCTAAAAGGGATAACGTTCATAAATAGAAAACCCGGTAGGTTAAATAAATTTAGAAAAGATCCAAAGTTATGCGCATTTCTTGCGTTATATTTAAAATCATAAAATCGACAATAAACCGTAAAATGTCTTCTATGCTAATTCAGATAAAATTAATGACTAATACATTTCCTCACAACTAAAGCTGACAATTAATATACATTGATGATTCAAAATAAGGTTTTTTTTTAAAGAACAAAAACTAAGGTTTTAGAGAAAACAAAATGTAATAAGCTGAATGTATAAAGTGTTTTTAATCCTATGCTTCGAATTTCAATAAGCCTGATTTACATCATGTGCTAAATCAGTTAAGCCAAATATTACATAGATCACATTGAAAATCAACACAATATTACAAGTCTTTTTTTTCAACCACAAATTAATCTACGGTAATCACAAAAAACATCGTACTTCATTATTTCTATCTTGTGAAACGCCCCCTGTTTTAAATATAACACAGCCTCCTACATACTTAATTAGTTTTACAGCAACTTCTACTAAAAATGAATTTGTAATGAACCACTTTATACTTTATAAATAGAATGTTTATAAAATAAAATAATAGTAATAAGAGCAAAGCTAGGTTTTTAATTTTATTTCTTCGTCGTCATAGATACTGTGTGTAAATAGTCAATAATACTGTTGGTTAATTTTATTGTTGTTCTCGCTTCATGTGCTAGAACATTATTTACATTTTGTATTTTTTAACCTGTCAAATTATCGTTATTTTCTTTTGCCTCATGATGACATAAGTAGAGGGTCGAAAGGTTGCATGGCCATATTTATACATACGTGTGTACTTCAAATGATATTATTCTATCTTCTCCCTTCTCTCTTTTCTTCAGTTGCTTACTATAACAATACATTATAGCGCTCGGGCTGGTTCTATGTTAAAAATTTAGATTTCAGACCTACCGAGACGAGTTTAAATCTGTACAACACCACAATATATTTTCCTCGCTTAAAGATGTGAGTGGTTTATAACAGCGACAGTCAATCCTTTAAAGTGGGTGGTAGGGTGTTTCTGCCGTGCTACCTTCTCTTTATTCAGTAGTTCGAAATTATGGATAGCGGAAGAATGCTTTAGTCCCTTAACAACCACCATAACAACAATATTGACGAAAGCTTTAGTATCTCTACCATAACCACAAGAACAATACTGGTGAACACTTTGGTGTCTTTACCATAACGACAACAACAATATTGATGAATGCTTTAACCCTTTCAACACGGGCATGGTCTGGTGGATCGACCTGGTAACCATTGCGTGCTTGTTATAGTTATAATGCTAGAACTTTTAAATTAGTAAGCGTGTGTTAACGAAAGTTGGCAGATTATCAGTTAACATTACAATGATTTTGTACACAAAATATTCATTGTTAAGGTTTGTTAAACAAGAATTTTTCGCACCTTTTTTTTTTCTTTTCACTTCTTACCTATCCAACTTGCAAAGTAATTTTCATTTGAAGATTAAAATATATTTCTGCATCAGAAAAATTTCAAATTTCGCATGCGAAATCTCTATATTGTCAAACATTTCATAAGGAAAACTTGATATTTTCACTAATGAATCTCAACAGGTTCGATAGATTTGACCGATCTCGTAAACAACATAAAAAAATTAAGAAATAAATATAAATTATACTTCTTTCGTTCTAGAATGACTACAAATTGTAACACAAAAACATAAATGTTTAAACTAAATAGCTTCTATCTCATAACATTATACATTTATATATATTTATTATATTAACCTTTCAGCTGTGACTGGCTAACATTACAGAAGTTGTAATGATGCGGCGCACGTGCACTCGTGTTACCATATCCAATAATATAAAATTGACCTTTAGTCTTTACAAAGTGACTGTATCTTGGCTGTGTTTTAGTAGACTAGTATGTAATAAAATACAGTAACATTTCAATTATTATATATTATATATGTATATATAGATTATCATTATTTAGAAATAAGTTATTAAACATATTTTTCTTAAAACATAGAATCAAACAATTCTCTCTTCTAGTAACGACCTTTGTACTCAGTTGATGCTTGACGTAGGTTACTAAGCCTTTTAAAATCTCGCACGTGGAGGATATGAAACGAAATATTTTTTTTTCTAGGTTTATATATACAGTTGAATAACCAAAGAATCATACTGATATAATTTAATTCCACTGTTTTGTACATGCGTGTACTATTTTGTACTATTTGGTACATATCCAAGATAGGCACATGTGCTCGCATATAAGAAAAGAGGAACCTGCGTGTGCATGCACCGAAATAGGCACCTGCGCACGCATGTACCAAAGTAAGGACCTGCGCGCGCATATACCAAAATACGAACCTGCGTGTGCATGTACCAAATTACGCACCTTCGCGCGCGTGTACGAAAATAGACACCTGCGCGCGCATATACAAAAATAGGGATATGCGCGCACATGTACAAAATTACACACCTGTACGCATGTACGAAAATAATTCCCCGAAAATAAATATACGCACCTGCTCGTGCATTTACACAAATATACACCTGGGCATGCATGTACTGAGTGGTATTACTTGCCAAAGGCCATGTCATCGCGTTTTTTGACTCGTATTCGAAATTTTTTGAACTACTATTTCATGAACTGATGTCAATACGTTTAATATCAACTATATATTAGAATTCGGATTTTTGATACTATATATTGCTCAATTTCTTAATTTAAAAGCAAATATAAAAAAAAACACAGTTAAACATCCAATTTAGTGTGTCATGCGGTATGTTAAATGCAGCACTGTTTCAAATTAGATGCTTGTGATGTCCAAATACTAAGTCTATAGTTTCGTACAAATTAGGAACTCAAATTACCAATACTGACAAGCTATGATATAAAATTCGAACCTTGTATCTTTTTTCTTTTTGCTGAGATATCGCTTATGTGCTGAATCAAACACAGTGGCACAGGTCACCTCTTTCCATTTCTGGAAATGGTCCCATATATACACTCTCATTCTTTCAAACCAAGATTTCAAGCAGGTAGGTTGTGTGGTCTGCTCCAAATTTTATATTTTTTGAGACCAAAAGACAGCTACATGAAGGCTATCTGCACTAGCCGTTCCTAATTTAAAATTGTAATACTAAATGTAAGAATGGTTGTTATCACCAACAAATAGCGGAATTGAGCGTCACATTATAACGCCCCCACGGCTGAAAGGGCAAGCATGTTTGGTGGGATGGGTATTCGAACCCTCCACTCTCAGATTGGGAATCGAGCATCCTAACCACCTGGCCAAAATACAGCTTAGTTACTAAGGTTGATAAATTATAGTGGAATTATATGGTATT
>NW_013665785.1:381031-383423 GCF_000517525.1 Limulus polyphemus | reverse complement strand
ATTCAACTGTATACACAAAACCTAAAAAAATATATTTTATTTCAATTATAAAAGGCTTAGCAACCTACATCAAGCAGCAACTGAATACAAAGGCCAAAACTAGAAGTGATAATTGTTTGCTTCTATGTTTTAAGAAAATTAAGTTTAATAACTTATTTCTAAATATTAATAATCTATATACATACACATATATATAATGTCTAATAAATGAAATGTTACTCTGTTTTACTAAATACTAGTTCACTAAAACACAGCCAAGACAGGATCAGTTTGTAAAGACTAAAGGTCAAATATATATTATTGGGTACGGTTTATTTCCTGATTGTTTATGTTGGTTACGAGATCGGTCAAATCTATCGAACCCGTAAAGATTCGTTAGTGAAAATAATAGATAAAATATAACGTTTTTCTTTATGAAACGTTTGATAACTATTTTGACATTATATAGATTTCGCATGTGAAATTGGAAATTTTCCTGATGCATGAAAAAATTTTTAATCTTAAAATGAAAATTACTTTGTATGTTGGGTAGGTAACACGTGAAAAGAAGAAGAAAAATACGACAAGAATATTGCTTGACAAACCTTAAGAATTAATAAAAAATTGATATTATGCGTATGAAAGTATTGTAATGTTAACTGATAATCTTCCAAATTTCGTTAACATACCCTTACTAATTTAAAAGTTAAAGCATGAAAACTATAACAAGCACAAAATAGTTACGAGGTTAATATCTTTACCATAACAACAAGAATAACACTGGTGAACATTTTGTTATCTTTACCATAACCACAACAACGATAGTGATGAATGCTTTGGCATCTTTAGTATAACCACAAACAACAATATGGTCCATCATATTTTGTAAAATATCATTATGTGCAAAATTAAATTAATTTTTGTTTAATATTTTACAAGAGTATGTAATTTCCCAACAGGGAAATTCACAGGTTTTGAGAAAAAGTTACGTAGTTTATGTAAACTAAAAACTAATTTTTCTTTCCTAACTTTGAAGGGCTTAACAAATGTGATCTATATTGTCGATTTTCTTTTATATACATATATCTAACAATGATGTATTCATCAATCAGTTTGATAAGATAGGAGATTATTTTAAGCCTTTATTAAATATGACAATCGTTATTCGGTGAATGCAAGAAATACGAACATTTAAATTAGGTTTTCAGCGGTTCACTAATTCGATAAGTATCGCTTATCTAAAGAGGGTCAGGAAAAAAATTCTAATTTAAGTATTTTATAAACAATATGTCTAATTGCAAAAGTTCTTAACTTTTAATCAAGAAACTAAAACAAAAATGAAAATGTAGCAATTGAAGTAACTCACGTAATTGTTGCCTGATAATGTCACTTGAATAAGGAAGAGCCTTATGATAATATAATAATAATCTGCCAAAAGAAAAAAAAACGATTTATAAGCATAATGAAGTGATTATGCTTAAAAAATCGTTGCTTGGCAGATTATTATATTGGGGGGAGCATACTACGAGTTTCGACAGATCTTATACTTTGTCAAAACATGTAGCATGATCTTCCAAAATATTTCATTTCATTATATTTATAAATCGCTGTTCGTCACGTTATTACCAGAAAGTGTTGCCATCTGTTGACAAACGTTCGAATGAAAACATATATTAGTTACGGTATACTGTGGACTATCAATAACAAGCCACAAGATTTAACGATACTGTGTACTGTCAATAAGAAGACACATGATTTAACAATACTCTGTACTGTCAATAAAAGACACAAGATTTAACGATACTGGGTACTGTCTATAAGAAGACACAAGATTTAACGATACTGTGTTGTATCAATAAGAACACACAAGATTTCACAATACTGTGTACTGTCA
Organism: Limulus polyphemus; assembly: GCF_000517525.1. NCBI lineage: Eukaryota > Metazoa > Arthropoda > Merostomata > Xiphosura > Limulidae > Limulus > Limulus polyphemus. The sequence continues at coordinate 381,550 of NW_013665785.1, read as the reverse complement.
ATAAGAAGACACAAGATTTAACAATACTCTGTACTGTCAAAAAGAAGACACAAGATTTAACAATACTGTGTACTGTCAATAAGAAGACACAAGATTTAACGATACTGTCTACTGTCAATAAGAAGACATAAAGATTTAACAATACTGTGTACTATCACAAACAAGCCAAAAGATTTAACTATAATGTGTACTGTCAATAAGAAGACACAAGATTTAACGATACTGTCAACTGTCAATAAGAAGACATAAAGATTTAACAATACTGTGTACTATCACAAACAAGCCAAAAGATTTAACTATAATGTGTACTGTCAATAAGAAGGCACAAGATTTAACAATACTGTGTACTCTCAATAAGAAGACACAAGATTTAAAAATACTATATCCTATCAATAAGAAAACAAGATTTAACAATACTGTGTACTATCACTAACAAGCCACAAGATTTAGCGATACTGTGTACTCTCAATAAGAAGACACAAGATTTAACATTACTGTGTACTGTCAATAAGAAGACAC
>NW_013665785.1:360178-380031 GCF_000517525.1 Limulus polyphemus | reverse complement strand
TAGATTATGTTTACTTTCGACTGTAGTTTCCATGTTTTGATATTAAGAAAAAAATACCTGAAAGTTCAGTTATCTCTCAATAGATGGAGACTCTACTTACCTATTATTGAAAACCTTTACTTAAAACACAAATGAAGTAAGTACTGTCACTACCTTATATTTGCACAACAAACACATATTGACCAAAAATACTTGGAATTTCAGTTACCTCTCAATAGATGGAGCAAAAAATTAAGAAAAACTACTTGTAAGTTCAGTTATATGTCAAGAGATGGAGAAAAATACTTGGAAGTTCACTTATCTCTCAATAGATGGAGAAACATATAATAAGGAAAATACTTGAAAGTTCAGTTATCTCTCAATAGATGGAGAAAAATATATGGAAGTTCAGTTATCTCTCAATAGATGAAGAAACAAATAATAAGGAAAAATATTTGAATATTCAGTTATCTCTCAATAGATGGAGAAACAAATAATAAGGAAAAATACTTGAATATTCAGTTATCTCTCAATAGATGGAGAAAAAATACTTAGAAATTTTGTTATCTTTCAATAGATGTAAAAAAGATTCTTGGAAGTACAGTTATCTCACAATAGATTGAGAAACAATTAAGAAAAATACTAAAAAGTTCAGTTATTTCTGAATAGATGGAGAGAAAAAATTAAGAAAAAATACTTGGAAGTTCAGTTGTCTCACTAGATTGAGAAAAATTAAGAAAATATACTTGGAAGTTCAGTTATTTCTGAATAGATGGAGAAAAAATAAGAAAAATGCTAGAAAGTTCAGTTATTTCTGAATAGATGGAGAAAAATTAAGAAAAAATATTTTGAAGTCAGTTATCTCTCAATATATGGAGAAACAAATAATAAGGAAAAATACTTGGAAGTTCAGTTATCTCTCAATAGATAGAGAAACAAATAATAAGGAAAAATACTTGGAAGTTCAGTTATCTCTCAATAGATAGAGAAAATTAAGAAATAATACTTGTAAGTTCTTACTATCTTGTATTTGCACAACAAACATGTGTTGATGCTTGTCCCATAACTATCAAATTAAATCCCTTTTTGCTCACTCTACAATGAAAGATGCATAATTTATGTTTATTTCCTAATTTAATTATTAATTCCTAAATTAGGGATGGCTAGTGCAGAGAGCTCTAGATTAGCTTTGCGCGAGATTCAACAAATAATGTGCTAAACTATTTCAATTGAGCTTGAAACTGTTCAAACAACTGAGTGTGGTCTAGTGGTTTGCTGTCTGAGCTTGGAATTTGAAGGTTGATGGTTCGTCGCCCGTTACTGTAAAATTACGTTCCGCTTTTCGTAATTGCTCTGATACAAGCACTTCATTAATTTTGTATTGTTTCTCAAACTAGTGTAGATAAATAATGCTTTTGCCAGAAGTTATTTCTCAATATTCCACTTAAAAATGTAAATTTCGATTGAACAACAACAACGAAACTTGAGTTTTGAATTCTTGTTTTTTATTTGAAACTATTTGATTGGAATAAGTGGAACCCCTCCCCGAAAAAAACACAAAACGAAAACAGTTTTGGTTGATTACAAAGTTCTTATGTAAACTAGAAGTAGTCCTTAATTATCATATGATAAAATTACACGCTGCCTTCCATATTTGCGGCGCTAAAGATGATTAGACAAAAGAATATAATAAAGAGTATCAACAGTCGTTTGTATTGAATATAAAAAAAAAGCTGTATTGTATATAACTGCCGCAGGCGTAATGTTCAAGTTCAGTATTTGTACACATTTAACTTAGTCCTTTGATATTTGTCGCCAAGAAATAGTACATTTTATTCAATCAAACATAATAGGCATAGTTTAAACCGCATCATCAAAATATCGTCTGGACATTTCTTCTTGGTGAAATTTTCGTTGTTTTGTCAAGCATTAGCACACCCGAAACGTTCGTTGCGCAACCATTATACGACTAACTAAGTGCTGCACAATCTAATTATTCTTTCATCAGCCTGCCCCCCCCCAGTGGCACAGCGGTATATCTGAGGAATTACAATGCTAGAAACCGAGTTTCGATACCCGTGGTGGGCAGAGCACAGATAGCCCATTGTGTAGCTTTGTGCTTAATTCCAAACAAACAAACTCTCATCAGCCCAACTATAAACTGAAATTATATCATTTGCAGACGTAACTTATTGTGTTATTCCTAACTAGAGATTTTGTTTTTTTAGTTATGTAAAGCTGACTGCAGTAAAGAGCACATAGTTATGAATAAATGAAACGACAGTGGAACATAGAAGATCACAGAGGGTTTTTATTCGTCCAACGTTTCGGCTTTGCACCTTGATCAGGAACTGTTTATATCTTCTACAGGAATTCTGTCATCCGAATTAAAATAGCTGTATTCTAAAAATCAAACCACATATCAACTAGAGCATATCACGTATGTGATAATTTCCATTATTACAAATCTTGTGGCATGTACTTAAACAATATAGTATGAACATTATTTTTCTACTTCCTAGCATGATTGTTTTACCGTGATTGACCAATAGCGCATCAAGTGGTACGAAATATTTTAATTGTTGTCTTGAAAAACCGGTCAACAACTCACACCAGTGTTGCCCGATTGTCAAGGCACTTGCTATGCATGCGTAAGTCGCAGCAGTAGCTTTGCAGACTACACTTGTTTGCAGCACAGTGAAAAGGGCAACAGGAGTACTAAAACATTATAAAAGGAGCTGTAACTAGTGCACTAGTTGGAGGGTGACTGTGGATGACTCGGAAACCTCACCAGCATTCTAGGCAAATTTTATGCTAAAGTTAGACAGGTGCTTGCTTTATAGGTTTCTTGTAGTTTGTAAACACGTATAGATACAACCCCTTTTTTTGCCATTTGTTATTCAGTAATAAATTTCTTAAATTAATGTTGCTCGATAATCGACTAAGTTAATCATTTCTCATATAAATATTATAATGATATACAGAATGGGCCTATGCTATTCACAACCATGTATCCTGTAGTGACATGTATATACGATCAGGTCTATGAATTTTTAGAACACTTGTACTTAATTTTGTTGTTTATTTTACAAAACTGGGATATTTAGGTTCTATTATAACACACTGTCACAATTTTTCGTAATTTAAGTGTAACCAAAAGGCCAAAAAAATAAAAAAAATAGAGAAAAGCCGTCGATATTTTGATGCATTTCAAATATGCATATTTTCCGGAAATGCTGGGCTATCTTCGGCTTGTGACGTCATGGGAGTCAAACGTATAGGTCAGCTGTCACGTTGGCCATTGACTTTAGTGTGAAAAGACATAGTAATCATTTTGAGACCTCAGTGCAAGATGATATATATATTGGCTTATGGGTACACTAGCAGAATCAAAAACAAGTGCAGAGTTTAGTTTTTCTTATTTCGCAGTAAAACATAAAAATATCGAGAGATTTGTTTTTTTCTTTTCGAATTCATGAAAAATCCACAATGTCTACAGTACTGAATGAAAAGTAATTACGTTTCAGACCCCTAAATCAGCTTCTAGCATCTACACGAAGAACAACTGCTTTAATTCAATAATAAATAATAAGAATAGTATATATAGTTATAAAACGTTTTTTTTTTTTGTAGTTAAGCACAAAGCTACGGGAATCGAAAATCGGTGTTTAGTGTTATAATCTTCAGACTTATCGCTGAGCCACTGGGAGCGGTTTCAAAGAAACAAGGAGACGTTATTCCAGTTTTTCAACCATTACATAGTTTGATTGGAGGCGCTTTTTAAGATTACACGTAATGTAGAACATGTTTGCCATGTCAGAATTTTAAAATTATCTTGAGCTGTAGTTTCAATTTTTTTGAGAAATTTTGTTCTTTCTAAAAACCTCGCCGGTTTTGTGTAGCTATTCCTGTTAAAAATATTCTTCTTGAGACAGTTGTTTAACTTTGATCCTGTTAAAAACATCTTTCTAGAGACAGTTGTTAAGCCTTATTCCTGTTAAAAAACATTTTTCTAGAGACAGTTGTTGAACCTTATTCCTGTTAAAAATATTTTTCTAGAGACAGTTGTTGAACTTTATTCCTGTTAAAAACATCTTTCAAGAGACAGTTATTGAACCTTATTCCTGTTAAAAACATCTTTCAAGAGACAGTTGTTGAACTTTATTCCTGTTAAAAACATCTTTCAAGAGACAGTTGTTGGACCTTATTCCTGTTAAAAACATCTTTCAAGAGACAGTTATTGAACCTTATTCCTGTTAAAAACATCTTTCAATAGACAGTTGTTAAACCTTATTCCGATTAAAATCATTTTTCTAGAGACAGTTGTTGAACCTTATTCCTGTTAAAAACATCTTTCTAGAGACAGTTGTTGAACCTTATTCCTGTTACAAACATCTTTCTAGAGACAGTTGTTGAACCTTATTCCTGTTAAATTTTTCAACACGATATGAAAGATTATACAGAATCTTAATAACTTTTTGTTATGTCTCGCTCGACAGGATTATTTTTTTGAGCTTCTAGTTATCCTTTTTTAAAAGTATTTGGCTAAACAAAATGAAGAAAAAAGGGATTAGTTTAGTGCCACACTGCATTTTTACTAAACAAAATAGACCCTATGCCACTTCCATGAAAATGTATAATCTTTTACTCCGTCAGCAGTACATCATGGGATTGACTTGGACACTTTCTTTTATGGAATATATAACTATACTTATTTTCTTATCTCTACGTAACAATGGCGACTTTGTGATTTTCCGTTCTTTCTTCTTATCACCGTTTGTCTTTCGGTGTCCACTTTGGTAGTCGAGAAAAGTATCATAAAGCAAACGTTCAATCTGTGGTTTAATGAAATTTGATGTTTTCGTGCTGCTGTTGTTCAATTAGAGCCTTTATTTCTGTGATAACTTCATTAACACCCCCATTACGTTGTAATAATCTGCTAGTTTCTTATTTAATTAGATTCAGTTTTTTCGTGTTGTTGTTGTTGTTGTTCAATTACAGCTTTTGGTTCTGTGATAATTCCACTAAAACTCACAATACGTTGCAAGAAGTTTATAGTTTCATATTTAATTAGATTTGAAGATTTGATATTTTTAGTGTGTTGTTGTTTAACCATATATTTTAGTTATGTGATAATTTCACTAACAAACCGCAATAATAAATAATAAGCATTTTAGCCAAACTAGAATTGTTGACGTGCATTTGAGTGGCTGTATGTGATTTTTAGTTGTGGGTTGGAAACAATCATTTCTTACACTGAGGTTGAACTTGCATACACTTGGATTATATACGCTTATCGTCTGACATCTTCCCAGATTTTGAGTTAATATATGACTTAAATAGACACTAAGTGGCTGATGTGACTTTACTTATATTTTATAAAAACAGTTAGTCCGATAAAACTAGGACGAAAATGAAGCTTTGCTTTTTGAGACTAACAAACGAAACATCTCTGCAGTAGTAACTAGGGAAAGCACAGGTATTTCGTATAATTTTTTAGTTGAAAATAAACATGTCGTGCATTTAATCGTCTCATTCGAGATGAATTGCACTAAGATGAAAAATGTTAGACGATATCTGTTGACAACATTTTGACGAAAAACTCTGTGTTAAGTATTGTGTTGACACTGCTGTGGCCCGAGTAAGAGTTAGAATAGTACAGTATCAATAACTGTTAAGACTAATAATGGCTGGAGACGGCTTGAATGGGTAATGAAGAAAAACTTTAATATAAGTTTAACATAACAGCAAATGTACAACGTTTCGACAAGGTTTTGTCATCATCAGGTACCAAATGACGTTTATAGCATCTGGTGTCTAAATTGTGAGTTACATTCACATGATTCAGACCATTGTTGGATTATCAACAATGTCTTTTGTGATAGATATAAAAAATATACTTTGAGCATATTAAATTAGTTTAAAAGGATCTGTGGATTTAGAGTCATATTTCACCCACAACTCAGGAATATTAGTACAAGCAACGCTTTCTAACATCTGAAATTAATTAATAAAATATTACTATCTATTTTACCTGAGAGCCCCTCAGTGGCACAGCGGTATGTCTGCGGACTTACAACACTAGAAATCGGGTTTCGATACCCGTGGTGGGCAGAGCACAGGTAGCCAATTGTGTAACTTTGTGCTTAACTTCAAACAAACCCAAAAAATGTTTCCGAAATCATTACAAAAATATTTCTATCTTCTATTTTTTTTACATATTTAATTATAAATTATATTCGATCTTACATAATGATAGAATGATTTCGTTTACTTGTTATGGTAACAGGATAACATCCCTCAGAGACTTTAACATCATGAACCTTATATGTTTGTGTCGTTTAAGGATAGAACGTCTGAAATTAGTAAAGTTTTTAAAGCTGTTCTCGTAAAAGAAATGATTTGGTAATACAATTAGCTTCCGATTAGCTAACATAAAGTTAACCCTAACGGAAATGGGCAAACCTTTATATTAATATGTATTTTATTCTATCAGCCTTATAGACAAAACTTATGTGCTTATAGTTCTATGAAAATACAACTTCTATAAAAGTTTCATAATTGAAAATTTTCAAATTTTATCCGGATATGAAATACTTAGCCTACCCAATACTCAGCCGACTAGTATATTATAAAGTCGTGTAATTGGGTTTGAGCGTATACTAATAAATAATTCATGGAAAGTAGGCACGTCTTGTATTAAATGTAGATGGTGATCAACTCAATATTGTAAATGCAAACTATATATAATACGCATCTCGTCCATCTTGTCTTTCAGTTCAAAATTAGGGACGATTAGATTTGCGCGAATATTCAAAACCAACAAAAATCTTATTACTTGAGCGAGGAAATTTAAATTAATAGTCATATCGAGAAAATAACAATCATATATATAACAACCATGTATATCAGTTCAAAATTAAGGACAACAAATGCAGATAAACACGTGCGTGGCTATTTGCGAATATACGAAACAAACAAACAAGCAAACTTTCGAATTTTCGTTGGTATCTTAAAATATATTTTGTTTTTTCTATTGATTACAACGACAAATATTTTAACGAAATTTTTAAGTTATAGTTCTATTATGATCGAAGAACATAAGCACTAAGAAAATTTTGGAGTTGAAGTTTTTATTCATTTAAAAGGCATAGACAACGTTGACGTGGTTTTATTTTGGGGGAACCTACTTACATGCAGAAGAAGACAGACCAATGTTCTGTCAAACATGTAGTAGATTCCTCAAAAATAAAACCACTTCATTATAAAATCATAAATAATATTCAACGTTAAACTGGTACACAATTAAAAACATTTTATTTAGGCCTATCTATGGTCTTCAAAAAGTTGACGACTCTACATGTTTCGACGTTACAACGTCATCCTCAGGAGTCGAAACATGTAGTCATCAACTTTTTGAAGGCCATAGATAGGCCTAAATAAATGTTTTTAATTGTATACCAGTTTAATGTTGAATATTATTTATGATTTTAACTTTATACACAAGTGCCAAAATACTATAACCACTTCATTATACTTATAAATCATAGTCTGTCAATTTACTCTTAACGGGGTTTATTTATTTATTCTCTAATTTTATAACATAATTATTAATATGTTTCTTATGCTCAGTTGATTAGACGTTAATTTATATTTTATTACGATTAAAACACGTTCCTGTAATATGCCTTTAAGTGGTGAAAAGTTCCTTTAAGTTACTGCAAATAATCACAGTAAGTGACTACAGATTTTAACTAAATTAAGAATTTTGTTTGCTTCCAAGAATAGTAGTAGTTTTACCCCGTTGAAATATCACGAATGTGATATAACAAATGCAAAATTAGTTTACACTGAAGTCTCAAATTCCTCATAAGCTTTAATTATTGAAGCAAAAATCTGGGGTAACTCTAGAATGTAAAATAAATTACGTTTTCAACCACACTTACGACCTCATCTCCAGAAAAGCGCCTCTTGTGGAACTGAACGACTACAAGCATAAACATATGAAACAGCCATGTAGCATTGTTATTTTTCAAATTAACACAACACTTTGAAGATAACTATATTTGTTCAATATCATACGTTCAATTCCATATACTGAAAATATATACAGTTTTAGTATCTGTTCTACAGCTTGAAGTGAATTATACTAAAATATGAAAAAAATGCATAACTATTTTTATAACTATAACTTATTAATTTTATTGTTTTAATGCTTCTTTTGCTGACGATTATTTGCATAATTTTACAAATTGTGGTCTCAGTAAAGTCGATATTTTTCTCAACATCCTCCAGTTTATCCCATTTGCCTTGAATAATTTAAATAAGGTTTTGCAAACATTAACTCTTTCTCAGCACAAGGCAGATCAATTGATTCTGTTAGAGTTTTTAATATAGACATATACATAAGTTACCTAGTTCTATGAACATAATACTGTTTACCAGGGATTTTCCAAAAATGAAAATTGATTGTATCAGTAGGGATTTTTTTAAATATTTTTTTTACCTGGAAAATCTGAAACCATTCTCCCACCAGCTGAGAAACGTTCACATTAGTGTAATTCATTTTTACATCATGTTTTTGATTCTCTATCAAATCGGTAAAAAAAAATGTGCTTTTCTGAACTCGCCAGACGCAGAATACATTAGTGCTAATACTTGAGTAAAGATATACGGGTTAATGTTAATAGTTGAACAGCTGAGTTATATTTTAAGATCTGTGCAAGAACTCACCTAACAGCTGTTTCTGCATATAAAAGCTATCTTCAAGTTTTGTATACCAAAAACTTTTGAAGTTTAAATTCGCAGGCCTGTGTAATCTGACTCCATTTTTTAAAGTTCTACTTTCATATATATAAGTTAATGAATAAAACACATCAATAATGGGGTCTAAGGATTTATAGCTTAAATGTTACGTTTTCCAAAGAAAATTAAATCTATGACAGTAGTTGAAACCACCAGCGAATGTTCGTGTGTTGCCTAAGTAAGGTCTATCATATTAATTTTTTATTGTTTCTTTATTAACAGTATTGTTAGACTTTTTAATATATTTAATTTTATTGCTTTTTAATTTTGTTTCTATTATTGTACTTATATTATAGGATGTTTTTGTACTGTTACCTTAATATACGCGTTTAGGAATAACCTAAATCTCATAAGCTGGTGCCCCCCAGTGGCACAGCGGTATGTCTGCGCACTTACAACGCTAGAAACCGGGTCGATACCTGTGGTGGGAAGAGCACAGATAGCCCTTGTGTAGCTTTGTGTATAATTAAAAACAAACAAACAAACAAACCTAAGCTGGTCGAACCTGTTGAGATGCTAATGGGACTGAAAATATCGTTATCAACGAGTGTAACAAACTGATAAATCAATGAAATCTGATCTTTATATGTTGAAGCGTAAGAAAAGTATACTTAATTAGCTATATAATTAACGGGTTAATTGTTAACTGCGCTCTACGTAGGTAAGTTGTTGTGATCGGAAATTGATATTAATTAATAAACTGTTTCAGTTGTTTTAACCTTGATATTAAAATTTCATTCGAACATTAAAATATGATAGTTGTAATACAGATTAATTAGCATGAAAATCGTTGTGCTCGTTGATCGCCAAATGTGATTTTCACTTCAAATGAAAAGCAAGTCTTGAAAGTCTTACTGAAAGGACTAGAGATATCTTATTTAAATTATCTGAGTTATAAATGAAGTGATATGCTCACACAATTAAAAAACAAAAACAAACATAAAAGCATTTTCTGTGCTAAAGCAGTGACTATGCCGTTTCGAAAAGATTTAGCTCCTTAATGATTGGATGTGGTATCGTTTATCGATTCGATCAGCCGAGTTTTTCGTGATAATAGAAACGTTTTCGGCGTGAATAGTGTTTGCTCACACCGTAAATATCGGTTTCCGAGAATGAGGCTGTATTTCACCCCACGAGGAGCCTCAGATGGTCTACATTTCATAACAGACAGAGCGGAATGGCCTCTCCCTCACAGCCGCGCAATTTGAAAGGAATGGATGGGAACGTCGAGTAACGGTGCAAACAGCTTGTATAGGAGATGAAATCCGCGTTTCTTTGTTGTATACGATTTATGGGCGAAGCTTATCATGTGAACTAGTGACAAATAGAATATATGTTATGTTTAAGATTCTAAATATATTTAACAACTGGTGGATACGCATATTTCGAGTGTACAAAACCTTACTCAACAAAAACTAAGTTTTTGAATTTTAAGAAAATGAGTTGTTGGTTGTTTTTTTTTTGGGGGGGGGGGTGAAATGTTTAAAATACATGACATAATTATGCGAAAACTCTTCAACTTCCAGAAAGAAAACGCAGTTTTGTGCACTCAAGTACGTGTATCTCACTCTGTAATTGCAATCATGAAAACTGATTTCGCTTGTAGACTTCCAGAAATTGGAGTTGTGATAGCTTAAAGTTAATATATCGTTACAGGTATCGTGTATATGAGTTTTGGTAATGAGGGAGCGAGAGATGTCCCCACCATCCGTGAGACAACGGTAAGTTTACGGACTTACAACGCTAAACTCTGGGGTTCGATTCCTCTCGGTAGAAACAGCAGATAGCCCAGTTTATCTTAAAAGCAAACAAACAGAGCGAGAAATGAAGCAAAACAATAGCACTACAAGAACAACTGTCAGTTAAAATAATATAGGCCCCCTAGTGGCACAGTGGTATATATGTGGACCTACAACGTTAGAAACCGGGTTTCGATACTCGTGGTGATCAGAGCATAGATAGTTCTTTGTGTAGCTTTGTGCTTAACTTCACACAAACAAACAAAGAAAATAATATAGTTATTAATTTTTTACACATTCCTATACGCTAAGAATTAGAGGATTGAATGGCGGTGTGATTCCAAGAAACATATCCATTATTGTTGAGAATTCACATTAACACTAGAAGTAAACGACCTTATAACACCAAAATGTTGTTTTAATTTAATTAGACACTCAATGTCTTCTATACGCCAATACGCACTACAGAAATTAAACAATTAGAATTTACATTTCCCATCCTTAACGATGTAAAATTAGAATAAATAAAAGTTATAATTCCTGCTGTATATGTAAAGATGTGAATGAGGTGTTACCTTATAAACACACAAGCGATATGGGAAAACAAAATAAAATCTGTTTACTATTAAGTTAAGTCATATGAATCCCACGTATGATGAGGACACAAAATTCGATACTTTTAAATAAAGTCTAACTAATTACCCCAATTAACTGACGAAGGGTGTAAGTTCACGCTTTTTTTATTTGGATTACATATAACTACTTCACAGAAATAAAGGTGTGAAACCACATTTGTTTTTAGAATGCATGTTCGTTCAATGATCAGAACTACACTTAAAAACAAGCATTTTACACTTTCACACCTCTTGCATCAAGGGGAAATGTTAAACTAAGTAAAATACATTTGAAGAGCTGTAGCTTACTGTTTTTTTTTTGGTTTTTTTTTCATACTGTAACTCAGACCCATAGCCTTCAGGGTTTTGGAGGAAGAGAGAGAGCATTTCCGAAGTTGAATCTCTAATGATTCGTCCGTGTGGCAAATCGAACGTTAGGATAATAATCGCTGGAGGAGGCGTTCGCGTAGAAAAGAAACTATCATCATTTCCAAGCACGTCTTTACATCCCCAGGATAGTTTATTCCCTGTTCTTTCCAGGAAGTTTCATAACCGATGTCAGTGGTTGTTTCATGTCTTATAACCTGAAATCGCTCTGTTGATCAAAATAGTGTATTTCTATGTTCACGTACCAAGAGACCATTAAGGCAAACAGTAGTTATAGCTTATCTCTGTCTCTCTGTGTCAAACTCCCTGTATCTGTCTATTTATCTATGTCATTTTCAAATTTCAGGTGTTTAGTCGTGTGTCTCTCTGGAAACAAATGTTTGTTCCGTTGTCGTTACTGCCTATTTAACATGTATGTTTCTATCACCTTCCTATTTGTCTCATCTATCTATCTATCTCTTTCCCTGTATTTAGTTCAAATATATGCTCCTAGCCATTTTGTTTGTAATGTAAATAATTACGTGGCGTTAACGAAATATCTAAGCACAGACTATGTACTTTTGTTTGAACATTCACATTCATGGACTTGTTTATCCTACAAGCATTTGAAACAGTACATCTTTACATTAAGATTTATCCATTTCTCACCTTCTCGTTTGGTAAGCTGTGAAATGGAATATATGGTTTATGTTAGGTAACGTATCACGTGTTGAGAACTGTGCTTTCGAAGAGTACCAGATCTCAGGACGTTGGACGTTGGAGAAAAAATGTTTAGACTGTTCTTTGATTGAAAAGTCTCTACGTCACACTTGAGGTAACTAGACATCATTTTGATAAGTTTAGTCCTTTTTTATCATGACAAACATCTAACAAGAAAGTTCATACATCCGTTTATTTGTATTTAAAGTATTTTAGGTTATTAGTGGTAAGTTCATAAATGATAAGAAAATCACTGTAAAATTTACATTTCTATAAACTCTTTAGACAGTAATATAAATACTTAAGTTCACAATGTCACCCTGCAACACATTTGCAGTTTTATGGTTATTTTCATTGTTTTATTTTCTAGGTGTCAGGTTTTGCCTTTAACATATTACAAAAATTTAAATGAAGAATTTCTTGGAAATTATACAAACTACTTTTCAAATATGAAATACACATTACCCTAATTTCCTTTTGATTCCAGAACTAGTGATATAATTCAATATAGATTTAAAGAGGGAATGGTTTTATACTTTAATTTCTTCAAATATTTAGCATTTTCAGACTTATGGTTCTTAAAAACAACAGTGTTACGAAAACGTTCTTCACTACTTCGCATTCTAACAATTTTTCTAAAATATTTCAGTAAAGTGTAGAAATCTAGTTGACATTAGCTATGACAGATTACCTTGCTAGTAACCGTGACGCTTATTACAGCTTTAAGTTTGTAATCCAATAGTAATTATATAATCATAAACAAAGCAACCAATCTCAGATTTCTCATACATAATAAAAAGCCCATTTACTCTCTTTCAAGAATATAGTTTTATGTATAGTTTTTTGCAGACGTCAGTTAATTACACGTGTATATCTTATTTATATTTCCAAAGTTTTGTTTCATTTTCTCTAACGTTCAAATCATATTAATACATAGCCAGGCGAATAACAATCAACTTATTAAAAAATCTATATATTGAGGGAAATGTGAACGATTACAAGTAATATCTATATATTGAGGAAAACGTGGCCGATTACAAGCAATATTTATATATTGAGGAAAACGTGGCCGATTACAAGTAATATTTATATATTGAGGGGAACGTGACCGATTACACGTAATATTTATATATTGAGGGAACGTGACCGATTACAAGTAATATTTATATATTGAGGGGAACGTGACCGATTACAAGTAATATTTATATATTGAAGGGAACGTGATCGATTACAAGTAATATTTATATATTGAGGGGAACGTGACCGATTACAAGTAATATTTATATATTGAAAGGAACGTGACCGATTACAATATTTATATATTTACCGAGTTGGAAAGCTTATTGCATAATAAGCCTATACAATCACTTAAGTCAAATTGTTAATTATTCACTAATATCTTTATCGATTACTTGATGCTATCTATTAACTCATTTGTTTCCTACGTTTCGGCTGCTAATCTTTTGGCGTTTGTGAAAGACTATTTCTATGTTGGTAGTGACCAGGATTCAATCCTGGGTCTTTTTCATAGAGAGGCTGGTATACTATCAACCAAGAATAAGCACGAATAAAATCATATAAACACAGCTACGTTCTTCTATATCAAATGTTTCTCTGAAAATATTCAGAGGACATGTACACAACACAATATCAGAAAAGTATTCAAAACTATAATAGAATACGGTTCCAGTTAGTGCACATACACATCACTTAAACACTCAATGGAAAGAAACAACATAAAATCGGAAAAGTATTCAGAAACTACAACACAATACGGTTCCAGTTAGTACATACACATCACTTAAACACTAAATGGAAAGACAAAAAGGTCATTTTACTACATCCTTTGTAAATACGTTAGAGAAACAAAAATACCGTCAAAATTTAGAATTTGGAAGCATTATAGACACGCAAAATTGTGTAATAAACCTCATATCAGAGAAGAAGACAATATAATAAACTGGTATGCTAAAATAATGGGATATGAACCACACATAAGGAAAAGGAAAATAAGTGAAGTGTTCTACATCCATCACACTGATAACACACTTAACCAAGTCAGCAAAACCTGGATACCTTCTCTTGGTTTGTTTGTTTGTTTGTAGTCAAGCACAGAGCTACACAATCGGTTATCTGTACAGTGTCCTTCACGGATATCGAAACCCGATTTCTAGTCTTATAAGTCCACAGACTTACCATTGTGCCACTGTCCCCCCCCCCCTGTCTTGAAAACATTCAAATAAGTTAGCTCATTAAATTTCCTGGCGAATGGATAACACTACATCTCTCAATGAAGAAGTCCTGGGGTCGAATCCTGACCGCCACAACAAAAATAGTAGTTCTCTGGAAACGGCAGCAGATTAGCAGCTGAATCGTTGGATAAAAACTAGTAAGTAATTAATATACATTAATTAATAAACAAATTAGTCAATGATTATTAATTAGACTTAAGTGATAGTATAGGTCAGGGATTCCCGAACTTAGTACATGAACCCCCGGGGATCGTAGAAACTGTCAGGATGGTCGGAGCAAATACACACAATCACCGTTAAGGTACTCAGTATCTATAGATTTATTGAATAGAGGCCTCAATCAAGATGCAGAACTTTCGGGGGGGGGGTCTTATTCTGAGAAGGTTTGGAAGCCCCTGGTATAGGCAACTAACCAGGCCAACGGTTGATATCCTTTCGCCATTACCTTATCATAAGTTATTGAGGTCTTTATGGTTTACAGGTACTTTAGGTATCCATTAAAAATCTATAAACTCACAGTTCGATAAAAAAAGTTATGAACAAGTTGGCTTTAATAATCTATAAAATAACGAATATGCGTAAAATACATGTGCATTTATTATATGTAATCTCTTACTTTGGTTAATCCGTGATTTTGACCATCAGGATTCTGTAAAATACACGACTGCGATCGTTTCCTTTTTAAAAAAAAATTACGTTTTATTCTGTAACATCAGAAGTAAAATAAAATATTCTCTCAAATGTTTCCTAAATATCCTATAGCAGTACTGAGCTAAATAATGAAGCAATAATATAACCTGTATTTCAGGATTTTTATTTTATATTTTTTAACCCCTGAGGCTTTAAAGATTTTTTCAACTGTATCAATAAATGAACAGAGCTCGAAAGTTGAGTAAAAGATCGATAAAAATATTTTCCGGGGAAAATATCTTTTTTTATGCTTAAATTATCTCATGGTAAAGACCTTTTTTTAATGTTCTGCTAATGAAATAACCTGACGTCTAATACACAATCCTAGTAGAGTTAATTTATCTGAAATACAACTAGATATCTCCACACTTTGTTACCAGTTTTTGTTTTTGTTAAAAAGAGTTTAAGAATTCTTCTGTCTTAATTAGTCCCACGCTGGGACAGCGATAAGTCTCTGGATTTACAACGCTAAAACCAGCGGTTCGATTCCCCTCGGTGGACACAGCAGATAGCCCAATGTGGCTTTGCTACGAAGAAAACACACACTGTATTAATTAATGAACAATAAATAAAAATGAACACCTGAATATCATAAAAATGAGAAAGATATTAGAAAAAACAACACAAAAAACTAATTCACGGTTCATAATTAAATATTTCCTGGATCGGTTTTACGTGAGCCAGAGGCGAACATAATTACCACTTATGACTTCCATTTACTTTTAACTGGGGGTTCAACCACTCCAAATCTAATTGTGAACTTGTAGAATGTTGTTTGATATTTCCTGGGTCAGTATTACGTGAGCCAGAGGTGAACATAATTACCACTTATGACTTCCATTTAATTTTAAATGGGGTTCAACCACTCCAAATCAAACAACATTCTACAATTTTCGTACAGAACTGATGAATATTTTTATGTGTAGGTGACACAGGCTACCAAAGAATATATGCTGAGACGATGTGACATTCGTAACTTAACTCTAGCATGATGAACGCAAAACAAAACAAAAATACTGGACTAAAAATGAAGAAACGCACGCATCTCAGGGCTGATCGAAGCAACGGTATTCATTTCTCTTTTAATGTGAGCCTTAAAGCTTAAACATTAGCATAATGTTTTGTCTGTAAATTTACTCTAGAATTATAATCCTATTTCAGATCTATGGGACCTCCATTATATATTCTTGTTCGTGTACTACTTATCCAGAGGAACATTTGAATTTCACTTTGATCTTAAATTTTTCTTCTAAAATCAAAGTATTTCTAGTTGTCTAATTTTCCAAAAAAAAAAAACGAACAACAACTTTGTGACTTGTGATTTTAATTTTTTGTTCCATTAGCAATATCATATATTCCTTATTCGTTGTCTAGTCAACAGGAAAATAACTGAGATGCTCACTTTTTATCTGTTGTTGCAAAAGTGGGTAATTTCCAGTATATATATATATTCATATGCTTGCATGCTGCCTGCTTCTTAGAAAAGATATTTGTAAAGTTGAAAAATGACCATCTTTATAAACTTTGCATGTGCACACGGTTTGTTGTTATTTTTCAATTTTGAAAGATATGCTTCCAGTGGCATAGCGATATGTCTGCGAACTTATTCTGCTAGAAACAGGGTTTCGATACCCGTGGTGGACAGAACACAGATAGCCTTTTGAGAAGCTTTGTGCTTAATAACAAACAACAACTTGAAAGAAATGTTTGTAACGTTGACAGAATAAGTAGACTCTTTTGAACGGTTTTATTTCACGAATTAAGTATTGATTATATTCTGTGTTATTAACAATGCAAATGTTATTTGTTATAAAAAAGACAAACTACTTGCTAAGATTTAGTGTTCAAACAAATCATGTTTGAGTTAGCCATGTTTTGGACAATCAGTCAATATCAATTTGTTATTTTTTATGTGAAAAGTTTTTTTTTCTCCTTCACGCGAGCTGTTAAAAATCATTAAAGTTAATGTTACGCTTTACAAATGATACACGTAACCGAAACGCTAACTATATTTCAAGTAAGGTTTCAACATAGTTCTAAGAACTTATATAGACCTCAGTTGTTAATTCTAGGGTTAAGTACCGGAATAGAATTCGATGATGGTCATCAGTTGTGGAATATGCAATCGAATGTCATTTCTTACCGAAAGAAGTTCTTTCTTTGAATAAATAAATAATAGAATAAATGAGTGATTTTGTTCTAATTAAAGTAATACAGGTGGAACTACTTAATATTTATCCAATGTTGCACGCTTCAGAAGAAAACAAAGAAAAGTTTCAGATAGCCAAGAAGATGTATATATGTAAATAAATATATCAATATCCATGTGATGTTAGGCAATATCTTCAGATGACTTAGAGATAAGTAACTGGGTGTTTCTTTTGATAGTTAGTATTAGTTTACCTATGTTTTTATGATTAGTTATACTGGCAACTGCATCTGTATTGCATGGATACGCACAAAACCTATGCCTGAGGGCATTAATGGGAGGAGTAAGCAATCATTGTGCGTTCATAACGATTCTATTGTTCAACAAAAGTAGGCTCCACTACGTCATTTTCCACAACACGCTTTACAACGGGGAAAAGATGTGAGCGAAGAGCTAGTTTGAAAACAAAATGATATGTGAACTCGAACAAAGATATTTGCTTATGCGTATAAAGAGATAGGATGCTTGCGAAGGGAGAAAAGCGTTTCTTTATCATGATGAAATAAAGCAGAATAGATAAATCAATGAATGAAATGAAAAAAAAGGAAATAATAATATGAAAATAAATAGATTTTGTAATGCAAAATTTTTAATTGATATTTTTTCTCCTTTCATGTGTAAATCAATGACTGTCATCCATACAGATGAAATACCGCCATCACTATAATATTCTTATTTTCATGCTTACTTATGGCAAGCTAGCTTGGTCGTCATTTATCACTGTACGCATCATCTAGACAATAATAGTTCGAGAAGGAGAAAGCCAGGAAAAACATGTCCTTCCCTTATCGTCATATAATCCAAGATCAACGTTATTCTTCAGTACTCATAAATGCAGAATGACAAAGGTTCTTGACAATGGTTTACCATAGGCTTTCTTCTAAGGCAATAAATTGGCAGAATAGTGTAAGTTGAGCCATGGTTATATGTTTCACTTTGGCAACTAAATTCTGTAGGTAATCTCCAAGACACCTTCGATTTAAGTAAAGACACGTAAGTGAAACAATGATTATAATTCCATAAGGTTTTTTGATAATGATAGATATTTGAAAAACATCTCTTTGTCGTCTGAAAGTACGCTAATAATAATTGGGAAAAATCTAATCTTTATAAATAGGAACGTAAGAAAAGTATATTTAATTAGATATACTGGCTGTCAGGCTGATTTTAGTTTCGCTTACTACGATCAGAGATTATATAAAGTTTGAGCTCCATCAACAGTATAAAAAGTAAAAGAAAAGAAAGAACTCGAACACATGGTTAGTTTCAAAAATTAATTAATTAACTCACCCACACTTACATTCATAGGAAAACTTAACCAAAGAGAGATTATCCTTTGGTCACCCATACTTATTAGTCATAGGAAAAATTAACCAAAGAGGGATTATCTTTTGGTCACCCATACTTATTATTCATAGGAAAAATTAACCAAAGAGGGATTATCTTTTGGTCACCCATACTTACTACTCAAAGGAAGAATTAACCAAAGAGGGATTATATTTTGGTGTTAAGAATAATAAGAGTAATAAGAGAAGAATTGGGGTTGTCTGTAATAAGCAGCCATGTTATGAGTACGTTTACATCCCAATTTAATTTCGTTTTTTAATTTTTTTTAAATACTGTTTTTCGATTATGATTGTTTTAATTTGAATATATATTCTTCGGCAAAATGTAGTAGTAGTCTCCTAATGTAATTAGTTAAACACAAAACTCATATCAACTAGAAATAGACAACATAAAAAGTACGTAATTATTATGTAGTATAACAAAACTTCAGAGAATTACACTGTTGGCGTAGTCCAAATATGATAAAAAGCCCTCGCAGCATTAATTTACAGCTAAAATAATATTTCATTTGACAGAGTCTATTCCATGTCATTTAATTTATCTACTTGCACAGTTTCTTGTCTGTGATCTGCGACTATTCTAACGAACTTACATCTAAGAAAAAAAAAACTTTAATGTATATTCTAATTGCATGTTACTAATGACTGATATTACTACAAGACAGACATACTTCTCAATTTATCTTCACAGACAATCCTCATGTGGAATGAAAGTTCATAAGTCGAGAGCACTTTAAGCAACATCTCTATCATAGCTTTGATTACTGTTATTCATCAGAACAAGATGAATCCACTGTTACATTATTTCCCACTAAAACCGTCAAGTTAATTGCTTTTGATTAATACATTTAATGCCAGAGATTCCCATATGAACAAATACAATAGTATGTCAAAAAGCAAAAAAAAAAAAAAAAGAATTCCCTAACGATTCAGCTGGCTGTAAGAAATTTTCCTTATTAGGCCTTAAACACCAAAAGATGTTGGCTAGCTTGTCCTTTGTTTGTTTTACACTAAAAGAAACGTTATATTTTTGTTTAATGAGTATTTTCTTATTATGTGTAATAAAATTGAGATACTCAAAGATTTAACATTTCGAAGATTTTAATATTTTCTGTGCAGTTAATTACTAAACG
>NW_013665785.1:357024-359445 GCF_000517525.1 Limulus polyphemus | reverse complement strand
CAATAGTATGTCAAAAAGACAAAAAATAAAAAAAAAAAGAATTCCCTAACGATTCAGCTGGCTGTAAGAGATTTTCCTTATTAGGCCTTAAACAGCAACAACATTTTGGCTAGCTTGTCCTTTGTTTGTTTTACACTAAAAGAAACGTTATATTTTTGTTTAATGAGTATTTTCTTATTATGTGTAATAAAATTGAGATACTCAAAGATTTAACATTTCGAAGATTTTAATATTTTCTGTGCGGTTAATTACTAAACGGAAACTCTGTATAATTATTTAATATTGAATTAACCTTCATTCACAACACTTAGCTCAAATAAATTCTGTGTTCTTAAAATAATGTGTGACTTATAGATTCTGTTGATTCATACACATTTTATAAAGTAAAATCGTATAGATCTAAAACTAAATCATACAGTCATGGTTATTCCCAGATACATGTGGTGTATTCTAAACATCTAACGTCTCATAATCTTCTAAATTTCATAGTACACTCTAGCTCTTCTGAATTTCTTATTATGCTCTAACGTTTCCAATTTTCTTCAACACTTCCATAATATATTCTCTTCCATGTCAAATAAACCTTTTAGCGCTCTTTAATCCAATGACACACTAACTCTTCAATTCAAAGGCATACTTTGATCCTTGATCCAATGGCATACTTTGAATATTTTCAATTCTACATGCACTTTATCTTTTCTAAATCCCATACTTTGAATATCTTAAGTTCTACAGCGCATGTTACCTTTTCTAAATCATATGTCATACATCTAGGATAATAAATTACATGGTGTACCTTATTTTTACTAAATCCTGTAGGTTCAAGAAGTCTTGATAGAAATGAATAAAAATCCTATAACCCGAGCGCTTTCGAAAGGTGGACCTATCTTCTTCAGAGACAAACTGGGAATGGTGGTGTAATCGAATGAGTGATATATATATAAAGGGAGTTTAGTGACGTCATGAAAGTCAACCGGTTTTCCAGGAAATGTTGAGTCTATTTCTCTATGTACTGTTGTAAGCATTTCATTTCCGGTACAATGTAGCCGATGGCGAGAGTGTATATGAAAATGTGTTAGGGATATTTTACTTTAGAAATGGATAATGGCCCGGCATGGCCAGGTGGTTAGGGCGGTCGACTCGCAATCTGCGGGTCGCGGGTTCGAATCCCCGTCACACCAAACATGCTCGCTCTTTCAGCCGTGGGGGCATTATAATGTGACGGTGAATCTCACTATTCGTTGGTAAAAGATTAGCCCAAGAGTTGGCGGTGGGTGGTGATGTCCAGCTGCCTTCCCTCTAGTCTTACACTGCTAAATTAGGGACGGCTAGCGCAGATAGCCCTGGTGTAGCTTTGCGCGAAAATAAAAAAACAAGAAATGGATAAATAAATGTATATATATAAAACTATACTTAAGTGTTTAAGTAAAATAAAGGTGACACCTGGAGACTGATTGAAAAAAAAATATGTTATGCTAATCAATTTATAAAAATTATCTTAAATAAATAACACGTTTTAGGACATTTAGTGTTGACATTACATGAAAAAAAAATCAAAGAATAAAAATTATTTTTCTGACAGAGATGAAACCAATGAACGGAGATCACTGATTCCAGGACCTAGATTGATTCCGAAAGGCTGAACAGTTTTAGATTAGCAATCCAATAAGCTTCTTTTATTTCTCTATTTGGTTTAGTTTTCAATCCTGTTTCAATGCCGATGAGAGTAACATCGTTAATGGAATGACTAGGTTGGTTAAGGTGTTGAAGAATAAGGCGATCGTTTTCGGTGTTAATAGAAGATTTATGGTTGTTGAAACGTTCTTTAAGAGTTGCTTGTGTATGTCCTAGATATTGGTAGTTGCATTTTTAAACTGTATAAGGTAAATGGTGTTTTTTGTTTCACAAGCGATTTCTTTGGATATTTTAATGTTTCTTTGATTGTGTTTGTCAGAAAGTGAGCCAGTGGTTTTTTATGAAATTGTAGGTTTGACAATGGGCTTTATGGAGTTTGTTCAATTGTTGTGAAAAAATTCTCGAAGCCTTAGTTTTCTAGAGAATTCATGCAGATAAAAAAGTTCGGGCTTATTAATATAGCTGTTATTTGGGCAGAAGTTGAGACCTTTACTAAGGAGACTGAGTTATGTCTGAAAGATTAACAATGCTAGAGATATGTCGGAAGTGTTAATCGTTATCTGTACGTTTTATGAGGTCACTATTATTTTCAACAGATTTGTTAGCTTGAGAAGGCTTGTGCATATTAGAGGATAAAGTGTTTTTAAACGTTTTCTTAGCCTGTTCATTGTGAGATAAAGAGATTTTGGTAGTTTCTGGTAGACTGCTTAATGTTATGGTAATTTCTTTACGACAAAGATAAAGAGATTTTGGTAGTTTCTGGTAGACTGCTTAATGATTATGGTA
>NW_013665785.1:346560-356024 GCF_000517525.1 Limulus polyphemus | reverse complement strand
GTAATTTCTTTACGACAAAGATAAAGGGATTTTGGTAGTTTCTGGTAGACTGCTTAATGATATGGTAGTTTCTTTACGACAAAGATAAAGAGATTTTGGTAGTTTCTGGTAGACTGCTTAATGTTATGGTAATTTCTTTACGACAAAGATAAAGGGATTTTGGTAGTTTCTGGTAGACTGCTTAATGTTATGATAGTTTCTTTATGACAAAGATAAAGATATTTTAGTAGTTTCTGATAGACTGCTTAATGTCATGGTAGTTTCTTTATGACAAAGATAAAGAGATTTTTGTAGTTTCTGGTAGACTGCTTAATGTCATGGTAGTTTCTTTATGACAAAGAGTGTTGTTAGAAGCGCTTTTTGAATTGATGTTATTGGTAGGAAGTTGATTTTTGTTATTATTTTTAAGAAGGAATGTATCAGTTCTCTTTGTATATTTTTGTATTTCTTCTTTTTCTTCCAGAGAAGGATTGTACAGGTGATAATAGTGGGAAATTTCTTTAATTAGAATATCGACAGAATTTTTAACAGAATGTTTTAGTAATATTCATGAGTTCTAAGGAAGTATTTTCAAGGATCTGTTACTATTTTTTTACAGACGTTCTGATCATGTGCTTCTATTATTATTGGTGCTTTAAATGCGAGAGATTGAGGTATGTTTTATTTTATGTTATGCACTAGCGACTTGGCATGTTAACAATGTTTTGTGCGTTTTTCAGTGAGTTTTCTAAGTTTTTGAAATAGTTGTTTGGCACACCTTATTTTTATTAAATCTCATGTCATACTTTTAGGATCTTAACATCCACGATGCATTTTACCTTTTCTAAATCCCATGTTATACTTTTAGGATCATAAGTTACATGATGTACCTTATTTTTACTAAATCCCATGTCATACTTTTAGTATTTTAATTTTTGCTGTACACTTTATCTTCTCTAAATCCTCTGTCATATTTTTAGGATCATAAATTACATGGTGTACCTCAAAATCATAAATAAAATTCAACGTTAAACTGGCACACAATTAAAAACATTTTATTTAGGCCTCATATTTTTAGGATCTTAACATCCACGATACATTTTACCTAATCTAAATCCTTTGTCATGTTTAATCTAATGGTGTGCTTTATCTTTTCTGAATGTCACGTTATATTCTGTCTTAAGTGCGTTGGCACATTCAGCCAATAATTTTACACATCGAACGTCATATATATATATATATATATATATTCTGTCTTAAGGCCGTTGGTATATTCAGCCAATAATTTTACACATCAAACGTCATATATATATATATATATTCTGTCTTAAGGCCGTTGGTATATTCAGCCAATAATTTTACACATCAAACGTCATATATATATATATATATATATATATTCTGTCTTAAGGCCGTTGGTACATTCAGCCAATAATTTTACACATCGAACGTCATATATATCCATAATTTCTAAAGGAAATGGAAGTTCCCAAAATCATTGTTTTATTGTTAGATTTCAGGCAGTAATACATTCTGATATACTTGTCATATCTGTGAAAAACATAAAAAAAAGTTAACAAATTCATTTTAATTTAAAGGATAATGTTAATAAGCATTCTTTGATAACATTGTATCTTTGAGTATTCTATTGTAATTATTTTTGAAAAATAAAACCATACAATTAAAAAAACAAATCTAATTTCTGAACGTAAAGCAAACACAACTAAAGCTAACCACTGCTTCATTTGAATAATTTGAAATATTATTAGAAAACCTTAATAGAATTACAACATAGGTTTAGAAAAAGTTTTGGAGCTTTAAAGCTTTTCAATGTTGAAATCTTATTCAGATCCATAAGAAGGGTGTTTTCTTATCTGTTTCTCTTTCATGAATATTTTAAAATCACATATTACTTTGTTCTTGCGATATATATAGCATTTTCATGTCTGACAAATCGATAAAATATGATTTTTACTGTTTTTGAAATTAAATTATATCATCTTTTGTGGACATAGATTGTATCGAAAATTCAACAAGTAAAGAACTGATATTCATCAAAACATTTTTATATGTAAACAAAAAGTTGATTTAGAAGAAAATTGCCAATTTTTCATTCTTTCTAATTTGGACTATATGTAGCTTTGTAGTTAGCGTGCTGGGCTGCGGATCTGAAGGTCTAAGGTTCGTTCCGTTGAGTAAGTTCTGCACTCACAGTTGAAAGGACACGTTATAAAAGTGACAGTTAATCCCGTTATTCGATTCGAAGCTCTTGTGGCAGCGGGTGATGCTAGTCTGCTACCTTTCTTATGATCAGTAGTTCAAAATTAGGGACAGATATACTTGAACCAGAGGGACCTTTGTCCTGGCCGTTTAGCTCATGTGCTCATAAAGTGCTATTAAGGTTGAAAATTCAAATTCCTTCTGAGCTTACATAACCTTCTGAGCTTATGATAAGTAGAAAGGGTGAGTTTCAAAGGAAAATTGTAATATTGTTGTTTTATTATCATACAACAACTATTTATGTGACAGACTTCAATATATCTCACTTAACTTTCTCGCCTACAAATAATTTGGTAGAGTAAATTTTGCAAGTACAATAATTTTTTTCGTAAGAGGTATTCAATACCTGCGTGAAATATTCGATTTTGGTATTAAACGGAATAATATATGTTTGAAAGCTAAAACAAACAACATAATGGTGGTTGAACACGAAAAATCGTTATTAAATAGAAATCTGCAGTGCACGTGTTTACACAATTAATCCCTCTAATTGATTAATATCATAAAAGACGATTAACACATCTATGAATAAAAGGGGGAAAGAAATTTGCTTTACATTTTAATATTAATTGCTTTTCTGTGTTATGTACATGTAATACTCAGAAATCCTAGACAGCAGAAAAAAATAATTGGTTCTCTGTAAATTAAAGTAATATATTGCCACTAAGTCTATGTAGTAAACCTGAGAAGCTACCATTAAATCTATGTGGGAGACCTGAGAAGTGCCAATCAATCTATGAGGGAAACCTGGTAAACTGACACTAAATCTATGTAAGAAACCCGAGAAGCTGCCCTAAACCTAAGTAAGAAACCTGGCAGACTTCTACTGAATCTAGATAAGAAACCTGAGAGGCTACACCTAAATCTAGGTTTAGAAAGGCTTTATAGGCTGTCACTAAACATAGGTAAGAAAATATAGGTAAGAAACCTGAGAGAGTGTATTAAACCTGGGTAGGAAAATTGAGAGGCTGTCACAGAATGCAGATAAGGAACTTGAAAGTCTACCACTAAATCTAAATAGAAAACTCGAGAGGTTGCCACTAAATCTAGGTAGGAAACCTGAGAGGCTGTCACTAAATCTAGGTAGGAAACCCGAGAGGCTGTCAATAAATCTAGGTTGAAAACCTGAAAGTCTGCCTAGAAATCTAGGTTAAAAACCTGAAAGGTTGCTACTAAATCTAGATTGGAAATCTGAAAGGCTGCCACTAAATCTAGGTTGAAAACCCGAGAAGGTGCCACTAAATCTAGGTTGGAAACCTAAGAGGCTGCACTAAATCTAGGTTGGAAACCTAAAAGGCTGCACTAAATCTAGGTAGGAAACCTAAGAGGCTGCACTAAATCTAGGTTGGAAACCTAAAAGGCTGCACTAAATCTAGGTAGGAAACCTTAAAGACTGCCACTAAATCTAGATAGGAAACCTTAAAGGCTGCCACTAAATCTAAGTAGGAAATCTGAGAGACTGTCCAAAAATCTAGGTAGGAAACCTAAGAGGCATAGTCAACACTTAACACGTCGAATGCTGAAAACTTCTCAGTTCTCTAGTGGTATATGAATTGTTAAGTCTTTATAATAGTGTGCTGTAGCTTACTAACCAAAATCCCCTACCAAGCAAGCATGCAAGCGATCTGATTTATCCTCCTAAAGAATGCCAGACTTCTAGTTTAGCCTCCTAAGAAAGGCCACCCACCAGTTTTATCCTGCTAAGAAAGGCCAGCCGTCTGGTTTATCCTCCTAAGAAAGGCCAGCCACCTGGTTTATCCTCTTAAGGAAGGCCGTACAGGACATGAGCACCAGTACGAGCAGGCTTTAAAACTGAAATTAAAGAACTAGAAAGTGAAGTGTTTTGAAAATTATCTACAGTTTGTTTATATTTCATTTAATTCTTTCTAAACGGATTTATTGGATTTGTTATGTACGTCTCGTTATGCAGAAGATGTTATTATATCTTTTATTATAAGAAAAAGGCCTAGCTGCCTAACAAAAACCTTCTTTTTATCACTTATTTTTAGGCTTAGGTTTTTGTTTACCTGTAAATTGATGAGTTATTTTATTATGATATGCTTGATAATTTTTGAAGCTCTTTGATACATTTGTAATATTTCTTTTGAGAAAGTTGCTGTTAGTTTCAGTTATTTCAGAAGTGTTGTTAGGTAAATTTTTAGTGGTGACTAAAGGTATATATATATCTTGTATCCTTCCTTTTGTATGGTTGGCTATGATATTAAAAGTCGAGTATTTACTTCTGTCTTTTGTGTTATGAATATTGCTAATAGCGGTTTTAGCGCTGTGGGAAAAGAAATGATCATATCTGTTTGTTGAGGTTAGGAATCGATATTTTATATTTGTTCTTTGTGTTATTGATATTGTTAATAGCGGTTTTAGTGCTGTGTGAAAAGGAATGGTCATCTCTATTTGTTGTATTGTTGAGGTTAGAGACCGGGTTTTTATATTTGTTCTTTGTGTTATTGATATTATTAACAGCGATTTTAGTGCTGTGTGAACAAAACTGATCATTTCTGTTTGTTATATTGTTGAGGTTAGAAATCGAGATTTTATCTTTGTCTTTTGTGTTATGGGTATTGCTAATACTGATTTTAGTGTTGTGTGAATAAGACTGATCATCTCTGTTTGTTGAGTTTTTATGGGGATAGTTTTTGATCATTTTATTTGTGTAACATTCAGTAGTTTAGAGAGCTAATTTTGTTCTTTGCATATAGTCACCCGATAGGACATCGGTAATTTTACGGACTTACAACGCTAAAATCCTGGGTTTGATTACTTGCGGTGGGCACAGAAGATGGCCCAATGTGGCTTTGCTTTAAAACAAATAAACATTTAGATCTAATTGCATAAAGTACCTTAGTAAATCAGATAATATCTAACTTAGATTTCCATATTTCTAGTCGAGAAATTGAAACCTTTGACAAACAGTGATAAGGCAGATTTATCTAAATAAATATTATTTAAGATTGTAGCGTTATTTTCTGTATTTTCACAGATATTTACTGTATGAAATTCATTAAGACAGTTTTGGTTCATTTTTACGAGGCTGTTGGTTTCTCGTGGGCTGTTGAATTTTTCTTCAAAGTTTTTTTTTTTAATCGTATGGTCACAATTCGTTTTTATTTCGCACAATTTTGATACTCAAACTAAGCGTCAGTCCCCTATAGGAATACCTTGTAAGGTTTGCTACTCATTTTACCATTCAGAACTTTATATATATTTATATATATATATATAGATAATCATGAATTCAGTCAAATAACAACCGATGTTTCACGATAGCATTTTATTTTTTACTTAATGTCTTAATTATTTTCTTGCTAGTAATTTGCATGTTCATATGGTAAATCTCCAATGTGAAATACATTTTATTGGTAGAATGCTAATAATACTTGACAACATAGTGTTCAGAAGATGTAAAACGATCAGGAAATACGGAATTTTTTATGGTACTCCGAAATGTTAATCGTCTTATGTTCGTACAAAGCCAACACTTCAAAGCTCCTTACAATGTGTTTGGCAGATATTTTATTGATTATACTGAATGGGAATTGAAAGGTTTCTTTGTTGATTAATGAAACGTAAAAGCAATAATCATTTTACATTGCGTGTAAGTGCTTATGACACAGGCATAAATACTTGATATGGAAATATACAGTTGCCAAGTGTAAACTCTTTCAAAGTTGAAATATGGAGTTTTCAAATGCATAACATATCGCTTTGTCACTGAAATTTACCGAGTGCATGTCGTTTTGGTGTTAAAATAGAGTTACGAGTGCATTCGTTTTGGTGTTAAAAGAGAGTTACCGAGGGAATATCATTTTGTTGTTAAAAGAGAGTTACCGAGTGAATGTCGTTTCGGTGTTAAATAGAGTTAACGAGTGAATGTCGTGTTGGTGTTAAAAGAGGGTTACGCAGCTAATATCGTTTTAGTGTTAAAATAGTTACCAAGTGCATGTCATTTTGGTGTTAAAATAGAGTTACGAGTGTATTCGTTTTGGTGTTAAAAGAGAGTTACCGAGGGAATATAATTTTGGTGTTAAAAGAGAGTTACCGAGTGAATGTCGTTTCGGTGTTAAATAGAGTTAACGAGTGCATGTCGTTTTGGTGTTAAAAGAGGGTTACGCAGCTAATATCGTTTTAGTGTTAAAATAGTTACCAAGTGCATGTCGTTTTGGTGTTAAATAAAGTTACTGAGTGAATGTCGTTTTAGTGTTGAAATAGAGTTACCGAGTAAATGTCGTTTTGGTGTTAAAATAGAGTTACGAGTGCATTCGTTTGAGTGTTAAAATAGTTACCGAGTGCATGTCGTTTTGGTGTTAAATAAAGTTACTGAGTGAATGTCGTTTTAGTGTTGAAATAGAGTTACAGAGTGAATGTAGTTTTGGTGTTAAAAAAGAGTTACTGAGTGCATGTCGTTTTGGTGTTAAAATAGAGTTACCGAGTGAATATCGTTTTAGTGTTAAAATATGGTTAACGAGTGCATGTCGTTTTAGTGTTTAAAAACAAAATTGTCGTTTACGTATAATTTTAGTACTAATATTGAGTTGCTGAGGGTATATAAATTATTCTTAATCAATGAAAAAGTTGTACAGGTTTTTATGTTTTAAGAAAATATCTTAGAAATGCTGAATTTAAGCAGTAACTGCAACCTACATTGTAATAACCTACGTCATCTTCTCGGGAATCGGTATGACAGATGACTCCTGCAAATACGTTACATGTTACACTAAAAAAAATTAAACGTTTAGAGAGGATCATAAGCTCAACTCCACCGACTCGTACGTTTTAATCTTTTTACAGAAACCTTAAAATAAATCAGTAAATACTTCTGTATTTGTTTCTTTGAGAAATAACAGAACCAGTTTTCTCAGAAAGTTGCATTGTGTTGGTTGTCGTAACAAAGACATTTTACTGTTGTACTAGAAACTACAAAATTCTACACATGACATAATTCGATATTAACTATGTACTTGAAGTAACAAGAAAACATTAGTTGTTTGAACTGTAGTTTGACAAGAAGAACATAAGAAATACACAAGTACAAATAACTGTTTGAAATGTTATAGCATAAACTATATGATTTCTATACAGATGAGATGTGAAACACGAGTTTTCGAAGTTTAAAACTACGAAAGCAAGTTTCTTTTTTCATTCTACAAATTCAGGCGACTGTATCTATAGATACATGAGTCGAGGCAAATTATAGCGCAGAAAAGTAACTTGGGAATACACAAATTAGACACAGCATTCATGAATATAAGTACCTACTTGAAATTCACTATCAAATATGTTTTTCTAAAACAAAATTCATTAAAAAACGCAGATCATGGAGAAGTAGATATGACCGAGATCCTAACAGTAAACTGAAGAAAAAATAGATTGCTTATAACGTTAATTAAATATGTTTTGCTTCTCGTATAAAGTTTTTCATATTAGTTCTAAGAAATCTGAAATTCGGATAATGAAATAACAAATGAACAGTTTGTTACTGAACTAAATCGCTATTAAACCAGCCTAGAATACACTGGAGCTAATAAAACTTTTATGTTGGCCAATATAGGAATAGATTACTTTCCGGAAACTTATCCTCAATGTTTATCTTTGTATCTTTAATCTCACGTTACAGTCTCTGACTTTCGTGCGTAATGAAATCCCTCCTTTTTTTTTCATTTTAGAAATCAATTTTCTTTTCTACTTTAATTATTATCTGCCTTATTAAATTCGCTTCATCTTTTTTTTTTAAACTAGAGAGAAACGAATAATCTTTATTTGTTGTTAAATTCTAAAGACGAATTTTAATGAAACATTTTTTCTATGGGAGCTTGTTTGTTTATTTTAAAGTATAAAGCTGTTATCTGTTCTCCGTCCACCGCAAGGACCGAACCCCGAGTTTTAGCATTATAAGTTCCCCAGTTTACTACCAATAACTAGAGTTTTTGTAATTAATTAGTATAAAGCATTTTCAACAGTATTTCAAGCTTATTTTTCTGAATATGTTGAATAACCACAATATCTGCTTTGTCAAAATTTCAAAAATATATTTTTAAAAACATTAGAAAACATAGTACTTCTTGCCAATTGCCTTGGAAACAATAAGCGCGTGCACTTTGTATGACGAAAGTGGTTGGAGTTTCATACTATTTAACTTCCTAACCGGATACTTTTCTTATCACTTTCTGGACGAGATTGAAATTAATTGGTTCCACGTGCTTAACATGGTTTCTACTGATATGACAACCCTGGTTCCTTACCGGATACCTATCAACTACCGATCAGTATTAAGTGTAGGTGGTTTCCTGAGCTAGTCAGTATTATCTGTCGTTCATCAATGATGTGTCAGTAAATTCAAACTAAAATAAAACAAAATAATCAACTTCGTCAACTTCAATCTTTGTATATACGTTTTATCATATTGTATATACCCGTACACCTTATCATGGTTATAGTGTTAGTGTGATGGTTGCACTCGTAAGAATTATAAGCATTGCGATATTGTCTGCGAAATTTATTCTATATAATATATTTATTAAGTTAATTTTGTTAATGATGGTTTGAATGTCTATTTCTCAACTCCTGATAACCAACTAAATTACAGGTGTTAAAAGAATGGGGGGGGGGGAAATGCCATTAAAAAACTTCTTAATGTGTAACAGATTTACAGGCATGTTCTTTACCAGTTTCTATAGAGAAATATTTATTGTAAAGGCTTTATTGTTATACTGGCTTTTCACTCTGAATTTTACTGGTTTCGGGTAACCATGAGTAGAAGAAAAATAGGATAAAGTCATCATTAAAACAAATCAATAAAAGCGCTTTATAAAACATTATCTTCCTCGCTATGAAGAGCGATGGTATCCCTTGACAACAGATTGGATCAGAGGACCTTACAGAAAAATATGGTATGTAGCTATATCTAATGCTATGAAATACATTAATTGTCCATACGCGATTAAAATCAACATGATAAAGCAATAATGAAATTAATACAAAACGCCCCCCAGTGGCACAGCAGAATGTCTGCTGATTTACAACGCTAGAAACCGGGTTTCGATACCCGTGGTGGGCAGATCACGGATAGCGAAGTGAAAGACATTAATAGGGGAGTTATTTCACTTCAAACACTTTTATTGTGCGAATTGAAGGACAATAATGGGGGAAAAGTCTTACTCCAAGCATTTTTTTGTCTAAAGTAAGGTTTG
>NW_013665785.1:342249-345743 GCF_000517525.1 Limulus polyphemus | reverse complement strand
GAGACATTAAGGTAAACTAGCTCGCTCCGAATAGTTTTATTGGGCGAAGTGAAAGACATTAATAGGCAAAGTATTTCACTCCAAACACTTTTATTGTGTGAAATAAGAGACATTAAGGTAAACTAGCTCGCTCCGAATAGTTTTATTGGGCGAAGTGAAAGACGTTAATAGGCAAAGTATTTCACTCCAAACACTTTTATTGTGTGAAATAAGAGACATTAAGATAAACTAGCTCGCTCCTAACTGTGTTATCACGAAATGTAAAATAGATTACTAGTGAGCTACCTTGCTCTTAACAAATCTTTTGCGCAAGGTAAGGGATAGTAAGGACAATACAACTGTTATACAAATTCACACGTTTTGTAGGCGAAAGAATAACTTTGACACAGCTAAACTTGTATAAATCAACAGAGTTGGGAAGCGTGTTTCTAAAATATTCGAATATATACATACATACAATACACACAAACGAAGTACCAAAAATACTACAGGCTTAAATATAACAAAAGAGGTATGAAACATTTAGTTGATTAGTTAATGTTTTTGATAGCCATAGTTAGGACCAACTTTTAAAATGTTTACAATAAAGTCAATTACATGCATAAAATGAACAGATAATTGTCGTTAAAAAGTGTTTGTTTTTCTTAGGATTACAAATCTCTCACCAGTGGCCTAAGGATTAGCGTGCTGGACTGTTGATCCGAAGGTCCAAGGTTCGCGTTCCGCGAAGCAAAATATATATCGTGTTTCGCTCTTTGGGGAATTGTGTGCATTATAAGAGTAATGATCAAATCCCACTATTCGACTAGAATGGCCCAAGAGTTGACGGTGGTGGTACTGTTTATTAAGTGCCTTCCATTTAGTCTGTTATTTCAAAATTACGGATACTTTATGTTAATTTGCGCGAATATCTTAAACAAATAAAATATCTCATTACCTTAACGTGAAAACCTAAATTAATAGTTATATCTAGAACCAATTAAGACGTATCACAACTGAGAGCTTTTTTGTCATGTATTATTCATGGATAAATCAAACCTTCAAAGCCAACATTTTCAAAATTTTATGTGATGCTCTTAAAGCCTACGTGCATGTGTTTTATTGTAAAATAACACTAGACGTTAAGCTTCAATTATTAAGAGAGCTCTGATACATTTCCAATTTGTTACAACCATTTCTGTTGTTGATACAAAATTTATAATCTTATTTCATTAACTATGCTCACATACACAAATTCACTTATATGTATTATTGTTGTGTGCTTTGGATATTTACAAAATGATACCGCATATCCGTCTTGCTGTCATCAGGGGGAAATATGGCGATTTTACTGATTTACACCTTAGTTTTTCCACTATAAAGGGTTATAGCTTAAGTGTAGAGTTAATTGAGGTGGCGTTATTATAAATGTCCAGCACTGTAGTTCCCATATACTACGTAATATGAACTTTCAGCATAATACTAGATGGATCAGCGGTAATTTTAAGATCCTACAGAGCTAAAGTCAGGGGTTCGATTTCAAGTAGTAAACAGAGCGCAACCAGCTAGTTGTGTACCTTTGTGCTAATACAATAACAACAACAATACATGGTTCTTTACAGGCTAAAATCTCTAGTGGTCAAACATGACGAGTTGTTGTATAAAATAACAACAACAATACACGGTTCTTTATTTGTGCTATATTTCTACGTGATTTATGCGATAACCTTATTATCCTGTAAAACAGAAGAAAAGAAAATATACCAGTAACATCATAATTTACTAGATAACTTTCTTGACCACTGGTCACTTAATTGCCAGTTGCTTACTCGTTTGATCACTACAACTGGTCATGTTTAACCACAGTAGGTTTTAGTCAACCGATATAAATCATTATAACTAGGTTATATACCTACAGTGTTATACCTACAACACTGTAAAAAACCATGTAGTATTGTTGTTGTTTTATTAGTGCAAAGTTACACAATGTGCTATTTGTGCTCTGTTTATCACATAAAATTGAGGTAAGTACGAAAACGTAATAATTAATTTATTTATTACTAATACTGTATTAAGTATCAGTAATGAGTAAATTATTGGTTTATTCGTTGGATCCGAATATGTTGGAGTAAGATCCGTGTCATTGAATAAATTGATTGTTGTGTAAGTCACACTAGAATTTCAGTTTTATAGGTGTATTACCTTACACTGTGCTTGTTTCTTTTCATTTTCTTCACAAACTTACTGTACTTTTTGCCCGTTAGGGTTTTTGTATTGATCATTTTGAAACTAACCCTTATTTTTAATCATATCGCTTACAACATGCCACGTTTTCGTTTTTGCCACAAATTGTTAGCGTGTCCTGTTAACCCCTTCCCCCAAAAGAAAAGAAAACAAGTAATTTTTCAAATAATAACATGATTAATTGTTTCTTTGTTATTTATTTTATGAAATGCGATTTTATACGCTAAATCTCACGAAAAATATTTTTCTGTAAATGAGTAATTTTTTTTAGCTTCAGTCCTAATAAACTACATTACAGAAAAAACTTTCAAGTCTTTAAATATATTGATTTAGTAAGATTGAAGTTTTGTTTTCATGTTTCACATGAATACTCAGAATAATATCTGTCTTTATGTTTTCTTATAGAAGGCATTGATGGATCGATGCAGCTTTTACGTATTGCTTAGAAGTTACAAAACAAACCTATCGTGTTGACAAATCAGGCTTAGAACATGTCATGTAGTTTAAAACAATTTCTAAGCAAGGAGTTATATATGCTATTTTTGGTGTGAAACATTTTTGCATTTTTTAATGGAATTATTTGAAATTCACATCAAGCACGCCTAAATGGATACTATTAGGATTATTTTTCTTGTATGTTTATAGACATTTCGTCTTTTACAATACGGAAAATACATTTACAGAGCTAAATTTTATTGGATTTAATGATAACCTTTGAAACTTTACAAGTCCTACATTTGAACGCAAACCAAACCTTTTGTTAATCTCACACAAAAAACAAACAAACAAAAAAGAGATAAGTCGTTAAAGCTAATTCCTCACAAATAACCAGAATGACAATATAATGGTTTTACCTACTTGATGAAATGTATCTCAGGTCAAAGGAACGCGTGTCTGTAAAATGCTTCAAGACAATAACAAAAATTCTGAGGCGAACACGAAGCGTAGCAAACAAAAGATAAAATCAAAAAAGTGCAGAATGCTAACACAAAGCGTTATTTAATTACCTATATGTAGATAAGATGAAATACGAAAAACTGTGCAAGATTGTTGTAGTTCTAATTTACTACAGAATGTTTTTAAACATTTCTATCACGTTGCTGCACATGCATATTTGATGATTCAATCTGAACGATAAGTGTTATTTTTCAAAATATATAAACTAATTAAACACATAATTATTTGCTGACAAACAGGTATAGATGTTCACAGAAACTACTAACTCGTGGAAGTCACTTAGTCTAACTCGTGGAAGTCACTTAGTCTAACTC
>NW_013665785.1:289227-341313 GCF_000517525.1 Limulus polyphemus | reverse complement strand
AAACTGCAACAACTTGTTTATCAAGCAGCGCCCTGGTTATATATATATATATATATATATAATTATCTATACTTCATATATTCGTCAAAATCCTCCCTCACTTACTTTAAGCGTAGATGCCTGTCGTCTCCAAGGAGATGATAAATGTCAATTCGATTCCACGATCGCCATCAGATTCGTACCTAGCGAACAAATATACGGGCACTTTAATGACGTCGATCAAAGTTAAGGAAATAATATTGTTGGTTTCTAATGCCCTGTGTATCTGGAGTCTTTCATCATAACTGGGATGGAATGGCATTCTTGTCTAACTCGCTTTGAATCGCACCCACAAACATTAGGATAAGTCATATTATACTTAACTAAACCTGAACTCAGTATTATTACATAACAATAACTGAACATTGAAATCAGTGAAAAATGTGTGATAGCTATACGAATGAAATGAATAAACTTAAAGGCAGATATAGACGCCAACACACACACACAAACAACTAGATATCAGGATAGTAAAATGAATTTCAGCAAATGCCAAATCTATTAAAGAGATATGCCCCCAGTGGCACAGCGGTATGTCTGCGGACTTACAACGCTAGAATCCGGGTTTCGATACCCGTGGTGGGCAGAGCATAGATAGCCCATTGTGTATCTTTGTGCTTAATTACAAACAAACAATAAGAGATATTTTAAAATTAAACTGATTTCAGTTTTTTTTCACCATTATAGTCGTCAGCTAATTATAAAGTTCATACATGAACTGAATTAGTGAATAATTTATCTAAGATGTCAGGATATACTGTCTTATCAAACATACATAGAAACGTCTTAAATTTTCCTCTTATTGTATATACCCTAAATGGCTTTAAATGGACTTATCACTTCTTCACAAGCGCTATTTAGTCATTTCGTAATGACTTATTCAGTATAATTATATATAGAATATCTTAATTTGTCCTAGACCAAAATAAAGAGATAATTTTCGCTACACGTTTTATAAAATTAAATCTAACGCTGCAGTAAAGCTTGAGTAAATTTCCTCGGCTGTAGATAAATAATTTTTAAGAGCCATTCTTTTTGTATATTACTCTGTTTGTGCCAAATTCGAAGTCGATTAAAAATAGGTCAGCAAAACCTTCATTAAAAATACGAATTTGTGAGGTTTCTTTTTGAAAGTGTAAGTCTCGAAAATTGCATTCAACAGACACGTTTTTATGGTTAATGCAAACTCAGAAAGTTAATGTATACTGACTGACCCCTTTCATCACCAATTTGAGCTTATCCTTCAGTCCCAGTTATAATTTCTATGACAATACCAATGACGAAAATAATTCTTAAACGGATTTGCTTTTACATCGTATGCTATCGTATGTACATTTTACTGACTGCGCTTTGTTTAATAATTTTTAAATGCGTCTGTACAAAGATCTAGCTCTACGTTATATTTCAACTGAATACGAAGAGGCGTTTTGTGCAGAGTTGTTTATTACACTGAGCTGTAAAATTCTGGGCATTCACCTAACAATCTGTACAATATTCCCTAAGCAATAAATTTTGAAAGAGTATTCATGGAATAAATGGACTATGTTATCAAATAATCTGGGCAATTTTGATCTAATGGCTATAAATATGAAAAATGCGCACAGATTGGGATATATTAGGTCATATTTTTTCTGTTCCCTTTTATTAATCCAGTCCTGACTGATTTATACTTGCTTGTATTTCATAATGTTGGCGGTAATTTTTACATTGAAAAATGTTAAGTACATATAAAACTCAGAACATGTAATGTCATAAAAACATTTTGTTACTTTGTTAGCGTATGAGTATGATTTAATATTTGGTAAGGAAGCACTGATAGTCATAATTTGTAAATTCATGTCAACACTGTCACGAGCAACACAGTAATGGCAGTGAACTGAAGCACAAATAACTCGCAAGATCCTTAGACGTGAACAAGATACAATCTTACGTCGATATTTGTCAAAGAAAACACATTCACTTGGATGTACTTAGGCATCACGAAATGGCTGACATCTTATATAAATATTACTAGGAATCGTGATTCATTGATGTGGGGATCATTCTTTTTAACATCATGTCATGGTGGTTAGGGCCCACATAGCCTGGTGGTTAAGGCGCTCGATTCGCGCCCTGAGGGTCGTGGGTTCGAATCCGTTTTACTGAACATGCTCGCACTTTCAGGCGCGGGGGCGTTATAATATGACGGTCAATCCTATTATTAGTTGGTAAAAAGAGTAATCCAAAAGTTGGCGGTGTGTGGTGTTGACTAGATGCCTTTCTTCTAGTTTATGACTGCTAAATTAAGGACAGCTAGCGCAGATAGCCCTCGTGTAGCTTTGCGCGAAATTCAAGAACAAACCAAACTTTTTAACAAAACCCGAACTCTTGAAATAATCTTTATTTACAGATACTCCAATAGATGGCAGGAATTATGTTTAAATCACCTGGAGACGATCATTTATAATAATTACCGAATTACCTGTTTATGTTCATTAAAACACCTTGTTTGTTTTTCATGTTGTAATAAGTCAGATTTCATATTATTGTTTTCAATATCAAAATAATTTTTATTCTGACTTAATTAATTTAAATATTATATTAAAGCGTGTTGATTTTCATAGCTCATGCTAATCCGTTGCACATGTCGCAAAATTATATAAAACTATATTTACATTACAAAAACAAAAATGTATATATAAATAAATACTATAATACAATTTACAAGTAACAAATAAATAAATAAATAAATGGCATACTTTGGTTAGTTCAACAAACTCAACAATACTTCTATTCAATTAAATAATAAACAAGGCAAACTGAAAATTATCGCGGTGGGTTGTTTGTTTAGAATTAAGCACAAAGCTACATAATGGGCTATCTGTGCTCTGCCCACTACAGGTATCGAAACCCGGTTTCTGGCGTTGTAAGTCCGCAGACATACCGCTGTGCCACTGGGGGGGCCTCGCGGTGGGTCAGCAGCAAATTTACAGACTTAACAACGCTAAAGAATCCGAAATTCATTCCCCGCTGTAGAAAGAGTGTAGATACCCATTGTGTAACTTTCCACTAAGAAAATAACCCGAATTTGAAGAAAAATAACAATAGTAATCAATTACTAACTTTTTACTTTATTATGATCAATAGCGTAGTTTTTAATTGGCTTCATTTCAGTGTCTTTTCCTGAATGTAATATTTTGGTATAATGTCTCAGATGTTCTGGGTAATTTAATACAACAACTGTCAGAAAATAATGATAACATAAAACATAAACATGTATTAAACCCAAGAAATGCTTATTCTTGGTTATTGTCATTTTTTCACTTCAATAAGCACCTTTTCTTCATTATTTATATCACAGCTTGCAATATTAGTCGCCTATAATCTTTGTGGACATCTTAAGGTGTTGTCGTTTCAGTTACTAAAGGTACACTTTGTTCGTAATGGTTCAATGCGTTCTGTAGCACAAATTAGGCATTGTTTGCGGTAGATAAAGCATCTACAACTTACAATAAAAAAGCTTTAAAATTAAACTTTTTTAACTGCTCCCAGTTAGGGCATTATGAACTAACTGTGAAAGAAAATATACTGAAATAATAACCGTTAACACTCAAGGACGTTTTTCATATCCAAAGATGTAAATATGATCAACCAAAAGCTTATTTCTCTAGATATGAATTTATTCCGCTTTCGGAAAGTAAAACCACCAAAATTTGATATTTAATTGACCATTCGTGAGAAACCCCCTGGTGATAAAGCGGTACGCCTGATGGCTTTTTACTCTAAAAATATGGTTTTGATACTCGCTATGGGCACAGCACGGATAATCATTATGCAGCTTTGTGCTTAACAACAAACATTCTTTTCCGTCCGTTTCATTCTATGCAAGTCACGCGAACGTATGAGCATGTGAAAGTTACTAAACAGCCGCCGTTGCTAAGGCAAAATGCAAAAATGGGATATTACATAAAGCTCAGTGGAACACAATGTAAAAAAAAAACAACATTTATTGTTTCTCTTATAATGATCATTAATAATTTAAAATGTATTCGAAAGCAAGTTTTCAAATTCCTTAGAACAGCACTTAATATTTGATTTCTTCGTTGAATATTTTACCTGTATCAGCGAACATCATTTTTATTTTAGTTAACTTCCCCCACATTTATTTAACTTTGCAAAGAAAGTGTTTGGTTCACTACGGAGCCTTTGGGTTTTAAAAAGCTAAAATCTAGAAAAGCTTGGCAGAAAAAATATCGTACTTATGTAAATTTTCTGCATAGTAATACGTCAGGAAAATAAGTATAAACTATTAGTATTAAGTTTTCCAAAGAAAGATTGTATAAACTTCTATAGAGCTTAAGTAAGCATATTTTTAGGTCTAATCTCAGATAGACATATTTACAAGATCACTATTTTTCAGTGAAACATATTGCCAGAATATTGTTATGGATTCTAAAGAGATTTCTCCAAACGAACTCTATTCCAAGGGAAGATTATTTTTTTGTGCCTCAAGACCTTATTTGAGATCTTCATCTCGTAAAAAACGTATATTATGAATAAGAAGGTGGGGCAAATATTTATCTTCGCATTTAACATAAGTAGTGTCTTTAGTGTCAATTTTAAACAGAAGTAGTGTCTTTAATGTCAATCTTAAACTTTTCTTATTTTATGTCAGATCTTTTTTTTTAAGCGAATCAATTTTTTTATATAAAATACGAGGATATTAGATCATTTGATCATTCAACATTCATCTTTTTCCTTGCTGTATAATAATGTGCTTAATTATAACGGAAGACATCCTTTGTAGTTCTTTCGATTCACCTTCTGGAATAAAGAGAACAAGGTTCGAAGTACTTCGCAAAGGGAATGTTAAAATACAAAAATTTCTAAGATGAAAAAAATGACAAAATCTTATAGTCTCCTCGTGATTCATTATTTTAAAGATGAGATTAAATGTCTATGAGAGATTTATAGGCAAAGATAATTTGAAAATGGGCTATTTACGTGCACTTGTATTTATTTAATGTATATATTTTTCTACCCATTTCAAATAATTTCATTATTATTAATGACTTTCCTTCAACAAATGTTATCGAGGCTATACGATTAGAATGTCTGATATTTGTTTGAAAAAAAGCTAAATGTAAAAATTAAAATGATATCATTTTGCTAACCTTTTGGCAATGAAAGGAGTTTTAGAGAATATATACTTATTTATAGTTATATAATTTTGCTCCATCATGCTAAATCCTCGATGAAGAAAATATTTAAGTGTCTAAACTGAATATGTTGAAAATAGAATAGTTAAGTGTCTAAACTGAATACATGGAAAATAGAATATTTAAGTGTCTAAACTGAATAATGGAAAATAGAATATTTAAGTGTCTAAACTGAATACATAGAAAATAAACTGAATATGTTGAAAATAGAATATTTAAGTGTCTAAACTGAATATATGGAAAATGGAATATTTAAGTGTCTAAACTGAATATATAGAAAATATAATATTTAAGTGTCTAAACTGAATATGTTGAAAATATAATATTTAAGTGTCTAAACTGAATATATGGAAAATAGAATATTTAAGTGTCTAAACTGAATATGTTGAAAATAGAATATTTAAGTGTCTAAACTGAATATATGGAAAATATAATATTTAAGTGTCTAAACTGAATATGTTGAACATAGAATATTTAAGTATCTAAACGGAATATGTTGAAAATATAATATTTAAGTGTCTAAACTGAATATGTTGAAAATAGAATATTTAAGTGTCTAAACTGAATATATGGAAAATAGAATATTTAAGTGTCTAAACTGAATACATGGAAAATAAACTCAATGAAGCTAAGTCTGCATTGATAGAAGTGAATAAGATTCATACTGGCAGAAATGCGAAAGAATTCTATCACATATTCAGAAAAAGTATTTAAATATCTTTTTAATAGCATATCTGAGAACAATAATTGCAAGAACGAAATAGAAATCCAGACAGTATCATAAACAAAACATGTGCAAAATAAATTAATCGGCTTATTTCTTTGCTCTGCACGATTTTTTTTTATACTTCCTGCACCAAATTGTTTGTTACCATCTGAATATCAATATATATGTACCGAAATATCTGTTACCGAACGTTCATTTATGTACTTTATGCTTTTCTTTATTAATGTCACCATTATCTCATTTGATTAATACCGATTCTGTCTTTATCGCTTGTCTTATACTATCGAATTTTTTTTCTTCTTTTCATGCATGTTATTTTCAAATGTAACAGTGAGCATTAAGGAGCTTCAAGAACAGTTATATTAACTATTTGACATTATTTTGATCAGCTGCAATATATATATTGTCTTTCTGAGTTACCTTAATTTCTGAATTCATTAGGAAATGTTTCAGTACTTGGTGAAGATCAGCGGAGCCTATCATTAGGCCTAACTTGTGCCTAACTTAGTCTATTTCGTTGTCTTATATGATTACTCATTATGGTCGACGAACTGATTTTATATAAACAAGCAAACTGAACATAAAATGTCCGAAAATGTTTCTACGTTTCCATCAATTCATTTACAATAAGTCGCGCCCAAAAGTATCAAAAAATAGTCAAGTTTAAGGATTTCATAGCACTTCTGTTTATTTATTTTTATACATAAAATATATTAGAGAAAGGCTCACTTGGTAGCTTTAAAGATAAAAAACAACTAAAATTTATTTTAAAAAGTCAATTTCCAAGTATATAGTCTTGTCACCAGTAAAGCTGCTTTCAAATGAAGTGTCTCGAAAATGACAGGATTGCCCAAACATAATCTTAAGACCCTTAGATATTTATTCCCATGTGTACTTTCATGTCTGGCCACGC
This sequence comes from Limulus polyphemus, assembly GCF_000517525.1. Taxonomy (NCBI): domain Eukaryota; kingdom Metazoa; phylum Arthropoda; class Merostomata; order Xiphosura; family Limulidae; genus Limulus; species Limulus polyphemus. The sequence continues at coordinate 334,436 of NW_013665785.1, read as the reverse complement.
CCTCTGGATCAATAAACGGGAACTGTTTGATGATACTTACGAGGTGGACCGCTGAGACTTTGAGAGATTATTCTGATTTCCTCCTGAAAGTGCTCAGTCTGTATTTATTTATGAAAGTCAATTTGACGGATACTGATTTTACATCCTTAAGGAGATAAAACTTCATCATTATTATTTTTTTTTGGGGTATTATCGTCAAAACCTTATTTTCGAGATAATGTAATAAAGAAATGCTATGTTTATTCTCAGAAATACTAAGTGATGATATTGAAAATGTAGTAGCAACAGTAGTACTTCACGCAACATTTGTGTTAAAATGACATTCAAATTACTACAAAACGAAACGTTTATCACCCATAAAATTATAAAAAAGTAGTGGTTTTCAACTTGTTTTAGGTAGACATCGATAATAATCAGTTAAAACGTATATATATATCTTCGTTTACAGCAACAAATAAATTTCATGTAAACATCTTACATTGCTGTTTTGTCAATTATTAGAAAAACATTTTTCGTGGTAAAAGAAAACACAATTCAAAAGAGCAAGTACATATTTCTATATAATTATACATAATCATATTTTGATGAGTAATTCTCAAAAGCAAATAAAAACAACTTTTTTTGACCGAGAAAAGTTACTCTTTTGATTTCACCTAAATAGTAGACTAATACAATAAAGAGAAATCACCTGCGACCTGCACGTGCAACTTGTTTCCAATAATCCCAAGAAAGCTAGATTGCGAATACAATTAAGTAAATTTTCATCGTGACATATGTTTCAGACTAGTGTACCCAAGCGATATCAAAGGAAGACTGTAAATTTGTGCTTCTCATCAAAACCCGCATCCCCGATAGAGGGTGATTTGCTGTCTCCTTTTTTTATTTCCTTCTCCTTTAATCTCCTCCATGCCAAGAGCATCTGTCTACCAAGAACGTGGCAGCAAAATTTCAATTTCTTTCATAAATAAAACTTATAATTGCAAACATGTTTCTCAAACGTGTTTGCACTTATAGAAGAAATTGGTAGTTACAGACTATCGTTCAAAAATGCCATTTAAACTACTTTAGCGTAAGATTCAATTCATGAGCATTTGAGACGTAAAAATTAATTTCAATGTACTTAAGTTTTGAACTTTATCAGGGCTTTTTCTTCGTACACTATAGAAAAGTGGTAATTTTAGAAAACATTCACTACACAATGATCAAGTACGTTCGTGCCTCTAAAATAAGACCAAACGTTTGAAATATTGAGGCAACGTTTTTTTTAAAACGTATACAAATTTACTTATTTTTATTGAAAGAAAGAAAGTTTTATGTTTAGTTTATCAACTTTTTTACATAAGTAAAGTGATTAGAATATCGATGATTTAGACAAGCAGCTGGCAGACTTTAATATTGAAAACAATATATCTATACTATTCTTCTGAAAAAAATCTTTAAGGTTTAGTACACTTTCTGCTGTTACTGTATAACCATGTTAGCAGAAAATAACCCTTTAAATTATGTTACTGTATAACTATGTTAGCAGAAGATAACCCTTTAAACTCTGTTTATTTTGATTCGCTAATCGTTATTTTTTTTGTCAAAAATAATAATACAGTTAGATATATGCATACTTAGTTAATTTTACACGAAAGCCAAGCATAGATATACCATAATGGTAATATAAAACATACTATCAATAGTTTCAATCATTTGTACGTTCTCAGCAGTTTTAGTTCGAAATATCCAATGCTAATATGCCGGATAAAATCGAATAGGAACATCTGGGCTATTTTTAAATGGCTTTACGTACCGTATTATATTCTCTGATGCGTAACTTATACTTATTAAGTTATAGTAGACAAATATAAAAGGTCTTTCCAGACGTAATATTTACCACATATTTAATTGAAAGATTAATTATGGCTCACTAACATGAAGTATGTGTTGCTTTTTCTACTTTAAACATACTTATTTTTTATGCCTTTGTTGCTTGATGTATTGAGTTGAAATCAATACGCTTTAAGGTGTTGTTTGAAATTAAATTATGAGGTAAAACAATTAATGAATAATGAAATATATTAAGTTAAAAAAATCACTGAACGAAAAAGTATTTTGAATTCAATAAAGTTTAGTAAATGATCTGTAATTGTTTATAAAATATTCACCACTTACTTCAAATTTCACTGATACTAGAGAATCCTTTAGGTAGCGCTAGGTTAGACTAACACTAATTAATTATCAATATTAGGCCTAATTAAAGTAGTGACGTTCAAGCTACACTATATATAAAAGATTAATGTCACTTTATAAGAACGTTGTTGCAAGCCAAGTAATGCTTCGGAAACTTCCTCTTCTATGGTTGATCGTGCCTAACCTGATAATCAGGATTACGATTTATCCTCACAATTTTTATTGTAACAGGCTTCTGCGAAGAAGAGAGAGAGAGAGGTTAATCGTCGTTAGTTACATCTTTTCAAACTTCCCAAATACAATACACTTTACAAGGATAACTGGTTCTAATAGCACGTTTAAGTAAACTCAGTACAAATAAGACCATGGGTACACAGTACGGTATCTTCGTGAGTACGTCGTAGAAGAAGATAGTATGAACACCTGTTTCATTCTCCACGTTTCGTAAAAACGGAGTAATAAATTAGGTGTATGTGATTTGACTCTTTGTCTTGATTTAGACACAACTTTTTAAAGACCTTACCGTACAATGTAAAAATTTCATCTTGCATAACTGATTGTCAATACGTTCTCCTCGCAGTAACTTGAAGTTTATCTTTGCTTTACTGATCATTTTGTGAAGCTTAAATTTCCATTTATATGAGAAATCTTCGTAAACCATAAATCTTGATGAAAAATTTCCTTTGCATTCTGTGTACCACGTTAGAAGGTCTTTATAATATCCCGGTCAATATAAAGTTGCCCGTTTTTTGTTTCTTTTATTTTTTGCCATAGTCGTTCAATTGCTAACAAACCTTGTGCAATGCTGCAACAAACTTTTATCGTTCACGTGTAAGAGAGAGTCTTAGGAACCAGGGGGGGCGGGCACCCCTAAAAATGTTTGAAGGCTGTAAATCTATAAATCGTATACATATGTTGATTGTGCTTATGAATAATATCTACCACTTCTGGACTTCTACAAAACTTAATATCGTCAGCATCTGGGATCACCTGTCCCCCAGTGGCAGAGCACAGACAGCCCATTGTGTTTGACTTCAAACATACTTCAAATTTCATTGCACCCCTAGGTTAAAATATTTCCCTACACCTTTGTAAGGCATTCTTCGTACAGTTTTCTGCAGTTTGTTTTGCTCTCAACAAGGTATCTGAGGGTGGGAGTGTGTAGGGGTGTGCACTCTTCAGGGTAAGATTATTGTGAACTGTATGTGTGTGGTTAGTTGACATCCACCTTCTGTGTGGAATGAAGTTGTCCCTGTATTCTTAGCCTCTGAACTTTGATAATAGAAGCACTAGTTCTGCGTGTGTTATGATGTTTAGGCGACATCATCACATGAATGTGTGTGACTTCCCTTGGCTATGGTATACGTCACATTATAGGTATAGTCATTTTTGAAATTGGAGTTCCTCAAATTTTGCATCTCTTTGTTATTTCACTATACAAATATCCTTTCTCAAAAGGATCTGTTACTACTCCATCAGCCAGTTTACCCATTTAAGCACTGCACTACTGAATGGTCCAGTAAATATATATATATAGATATGACTGTGTGTGTGTGTGTGTGTTAAACATGTGTTAAGTGGCGTCACTACTCACCTCTGTGGCGACATGTTACATCAGTCGTTTTTTTCTTCTTCTTGTTGGTATTGTTTGATTTTTCTATCCTTGATCATGTATCAGACTTTATGTATCCAATACCACGTTGGTGCAATTAGGAATTACTAAGTTAACACCAATTTTGAAAAACACTAAATTTTCATTATTTTTCAAGCTTTATTTCCTACAACATTATTTTCATGATCTGATAATGCTGCTGGAGATTACTGAGCACGTGAGTATTGTTCTTACAATTGAAAAAAGCTAATTATCTCAAACAATCACTAGTTAGGCTTCACACGTAATACTATGCACAATTTTGGTCTCCTTATATAAGAAATTATATTGACTTATTGGAAAATATAAGGATGTTTACTAAAATCATTCCGAAACGATTGTCTTATAAGGATAGGTTAATTTTTTTAATTTCTTGATAAAAGAAGTGTAAGAGTTTATTTTTTAAAGTTTGCAAGATTATCCGGGGGATCAAGACGATAAGGAGCTCTGATTTTTTTGTACTGTATTTTAAAAGCAATAGGACAAAAGAGCACAAGTTTTATTACTTTCAGAAAAGAGAAGGTAGATTTCACTTAAGACAGTTTTATTTTACTAAAAAAGGGCAAATTACTTATAAAATCAGTTGCCTGATCAGTAGTTGAGGCATTTTACAAGACTTTAAGAGTGTACTTGGTAATTTTCTGGAAAAAAAAAGGCGAGTTCAACTTTTCACAAGGTTTTACATGGTTTTGCAAGGACAGTGCCTGGAAGACTAATGATCCCTTATTTTCGTAGGTTATATTATCTTAATTTAGGTAAAGTAGATAACTATCTCCTTTTCTTTCATAATTGTAAACAAAATAATTCCTAACGGTGTTATCTAAATTAAGTATGCAAGTTTTGTGTTTGAAATACTTCTTATTAATTAATTAACTAGCCTGAATTTTGGTAAACTAGATTTTATTATTTTCACTTAATTTCAAAATAATAGACATTGTTGACACCCTTAAAGTTTACACCAGTTATGAAGATATTGTTTAATTATATACATATATAAAACCTTTTAAATATGAATGTTTGTAAAATCGTTATATCGTCATCAATCTGAATTGTAGTGATTAATTAATAAATGTTAATGTACAAGTGTCGCCACCAGGTGGATGCGATGCGAGAAGTGAAACGTGTTGAACGATGCATCATGGCCAAACAAAATAGGGTAGGAGTCAACTACGCTAATGGTGATGTGACGGGGTGAAGCGAGTGCGATGCGAAGAATCTTTTTTTTTGTAATAAACACCATAAATGTTTGTTTTAAAGGTTGCTAATTTTGTTTTAAACCGCAACAAAAGTAGAGCTGTAAAACTATAAACACTTCCTTACTCTCAAGTGGAGCTGTAAAACTATAAACACTTTCTTACTCTCAAGTACAGCTGTAAAACTATAAACACTTCCTTATTCTTAAGTGGAGCTGTAAAACTATAAACACTTCCTTACTCTCAAGTACAGCTGTAAAACTATTAACACTTCCTTATTCTCAAGTACAGCTGTAAAACTATAAACACTTCCTTACTCTCAAGTGGAGCTGTAAAACTATAAACATTTCCTTACTCTCAAGTACAGCTGTAAAACTATAAACACTTCCTTACTCTTAAGTACAGCTGTAAAACTATAAACACTTCCTTACTCTCAAGTACAGCTGTAAAACTATAAACATTCCTTACTCTCAAGTACAGCTGTAAAACTATAAACACTTCCTTACTCTCAAGTACAGCTGTAAAACTATAAACACTTCCTTACTTTCATAATACAACAGTTCGTAATTGTTTTTATATTCGTTTTTCCCGTTGCATCACATTTACATTTTTGACAGAGACTACTATAATGTATGGAAGATCATGGATTGTGGAATTTAACAGTTGTAACTATCTGGAATTTGAAGACGTAAGGGTTTTTTATGTGCTAACATTTACAATAAAAGTGACACATAGGTCTCCATAGTTCGAAATGTCAACTTATGCATATTCATGCTTAATCTAAGTCTCTTCCCTGAGGTACAACTCTTAGTTTTTATATCCTACCAGCTCTATCTCTGTTAATAATGCTTTCTCATATTTCGTACAGTTTGTTTTATAAAATTTTGTATCCAAGAACGTGCATGTTTTAGTTTCGCTTTTGTAAACTTGTTATCTTGCAGTGTACTTTGTGAGTTTATTGTTATACGTTTTGCTCTCTGAGATCGTACTTTTTCATTCGAATATAATTTTTTTTTCTCTAAAAGTGTATGTTTTGTATTGAATTGTTTACTTTTTCATCTGTGAAATCTATATTTTTGCGTTAATTATAATACAGTTTTGTCACTGAGCTAATTTTTATCGTGTCAAGTTTCCTCAGTCTCATCTTCGATATTGCTTTTTGCATGTTCATCTTTGATCCGGAGGTAAATTTTACCGAAAGGAGAACTCTTAAAGAAAATGATGTCACTATTTGAAAGCTATAGCATAAAAATACAATGGTTTGTAAAGGTTTCCAAATATTTTTACTTCATATCTGATTATTATACGTTTAGACGAAATGAGTTGAGAATTAGAAATATAAAATAGGTGTTTATATTATTTTTGAATAATTTAAAAGGTTGTGTTTAAATGGCAACAAGTGAAAATTAGTTTCCCCCGTTTGTATTCTTGTGTTATATTGGAAACACAAATTTTTTGTATCTCGTGTAGTTTTGAACGAATAAGAAAATTCTGGTTTCGTCAAGTACCACAAAAAAGGTAAATAAAAGCAGTAAAGAAACAAACAACGATTTTTAAGTACAATGGTATTTATTGTACAAAACATACTATATGTTTCGACAGTACTTTGGTCACTATTCTTCAAATGGAAACATGTAGTATGTTTTTTTTTTACAATAAATATCACTGCGCTTACTATTTGCTGCTTATTATTTTACTACTGCATTAACATCGCATGCTTCCCTACTCAATGAAGTTGAATAGCTGTATTAACATCCCATGCTTCTCTACACAACGAAGTTGAATAGCTGTATTAACATCACATGGTCCTCTACACAACGAAGTTGAATAGCTGTATTAACATCATATGATTCTCTACACAATGAAGTTGAATAGCTGTATTAACATCATATGCTTCCCTTCACAATGAAGTTGAGTAGCATTCAACTTCATTGTGTAGGGAATCATGTGATGTTAATACAAGCTGTATTAACATCACATGTTTCTCTACACAATGAAGTTGAATATTAATTTTCATTTACTAATAACCTGGATGTCAGAGATATGGTCAGTAGAAAAGAAAAATCAAAATGTTTTTTTTTCTGAAAAACGTTTGTGCAGTACAAAAATGTTTAAGGTAGTATTATTTTCTATATTAACTGTTTTCTCCCCCCGTACCTATACCATGCAGTTTCAAAAATACCTTAAATACCATATAAAACATTCAAACATTTTTTATATGCTACCCAAATTGAACATATCTGCCCCACGGTCGTCCGGATATGCAGAATCTGGATCGCTTTGAAAATGGCAATAATTTGTTATTTAAACGCAAAAAATAAGTTAAGATCTTATTCTCTTGTTCTCTAAGACGTCTTTTTAGCTGTTCCTATAGCTGTCAACTCTCTAAATACCCAAACTACCACATCATCCAATAAGGTATTTTTGTCCAACTAGAAACATTGTAGTTTCCCTGCATCGAACGTTACATCACCCTCAGACTAGGATAGGTAGACTCTGGAGCGCATGCGCATGACACAAGCCAGCTTTTAATGGAAGATAACACTCAAGATGTGCAAGCTCGGCGCTGAGTACCACCGGTAGCGAAAAAGACGGATGCCACTATATGGCGTAGGTACTGCATAAAGCTACAACTCTGTACGTCTTGTTGTTTAGGGAGATGGAAGGGGGATTTCAAAGGAAACTGAGTTGTACTGAAAACAGTATTAATTCTGATAATAAATTAAACTTTCTGAGCACGAGTAGAATGTTTTAACGACTGAAGAAGTATAGGAAGTCAAAAACACGCTTTCCACTTGATGTAGATTCGTCGATCAAAAAAGAAGGCCCGACCTGTAACCGCTTATAGATGACTTGAGAAGTACGAAGCATACAGGTGGTGAATAGGATTGAAACTAATTGGACTCCTTCCAAACAAAACTTATGAGTGAATTCTAGATTCAGATCCATCTCCAGGTGATGAGCAAATCAAATAAAGACGACAATGAAAGTTAACAACACAACTCCTGGACTTCTAATAGCCTTGTCATTTTTTAGTCTTCTGAAAGGTAATGCAAAACGTTAATTTTCTTTATACTGGAAGAAACGTTTTGTTCGTTCAACAGTAAGTTTGTGAATTCTATATTTAGTTTTAGAATCATTTTTGAAATGTGTGATCTATTCTGTGGGGATTTTGTAAAAACAAGAAATGGCCTACTAGATCAATCAATTCAACTAAGAAATCACACACCCTAAATCAGGTGTGTGCCGTAGTTATTTAAAGTATTTACTCTGTTATTTAAGGAGTGTCATAATATATTACAACTCTTGAACGTACTACCACTCGTTTGGGTGTCGATCGAGTGTATTTGGGTGGAAAACGAAACAACAGTTGAACCTCATTGGATATAAGATTATATTTTCGAATATTTTAAGTAGGATCTGAGTCATATCGAAACTTCGAGGACACAGAATCATAATGTGCAAAACATTGTGTATTTGTTTCGACTTTTTTGGCACGTTTATGTATCAAGTGAGCTGAGGGCTAGATTAAAAGACATAGTGATGGTAATACGTACATTATTGAAGTATTTTGGCCTAAAATGGGTCCTAGTTACAAATATCATCCTTAATGTTTCAATTTGTTTCAAAACTGTTTTCTTTTTACTGTAAAAATTTTACAGTATTTGGAAATATTATAATGACCACCGTGAATGTTATAGTTACAGTTAATTGACTATTTTAAGCATTTACGACCACACTTTTATCTTTTCTACGAGAAATCCAGAATTAAAATGATGTCTTCATTGTTCATCAGTTATAACAATAAATGAAGCATGGAAGGTCTGTCTGTCATGGAGTAACTCGTATAGAAGTGGGCTCATTTATATATAGGGTTTGGCATGGTCTGGTGTGTACGACACTTCACTCGCAATATGTGGGTCTTTGTATCAAAACCCATCGCCAAACATACTCGCCCTTTCAGTCGTGGGGGCGTTATAATGTTACAATCAATTCCACTATTCGTTAATAAGGAATATCCCAAGAGTTAGCGGTGGGTAGTGTTGACTAGTTGTCTTTCATCTAGTCCATCACCGCAAAATTAGGGACGGCTGGCACAGACAACTATCGCATAGCTTTGCCCGAATATTCAACAAACACACAAAAAATCATTTATATTGAGAGCTTATTAGTGCATAGTTTAGACAGTAAGTTTCTGTACATGCAGATATGATACATAACAGTGACGATTACAAAAGTGTGGGGGAACCAATTATGTTGCTGGGGTATGCATACATGAGGGTAGGCTGTAAGCAACAATAAAGTTTTAACTGCAGTGTGACGTTTTACCATCATTGAAAAAGTTAGAGGGACATTTCTCCATCCTTAAAAAGTGCGGGGGACAATGTTTGTTGCTGGAGTAGACATGAGGGTATTCTATAGGTAACAACAAAGTTTTAACTGCAATGTGACATTTTCCCATCATCGGAAAAGTTGGTGGGGGACATGCCCCCAGGGAAGTTACATCTACGTTATACAGCCTACAGATATGGGTGTGAGAGATAGAATATTTGAAATTGCATATTCTATATAGATTTTTTAAATACAAGATATACACTTATGTCTAAGGCGATGAGTTTAACATTTCCTATAGACTTTTTTTTAAATAAAGTATTTTATATTTTTTTATATATTTCATTTAAACTTTAAGGGTTTTCATACATTAAATTAGCATAGTCAGTTTAGACGAGATAGTATGTAATCACTGAAGAACTAATGTGTGTTCTTCAATTAGGATTTTTGTTTGGGATAAAACTTTTTCCTGCAAACATATTTGGCATTTTTATTCATATACCAATGAGTCTGTTTGCAAGAGTTCTTCTGACAATATCTATTCATCTTTTATAACACTGCGTGTTTGATACATTTTACTAGTTTTTTCCAGCATCTGTACACTCCAGGGAAAGTGATAGTTTGTATTATATTAACTCATATATTATATTTTTTCGTTAAGTTAATATATGTTTTAACGATAATATTCTAATAAACTTAACTATCAAAGTTATTAATTTTGATAAGTTGTATGTTTCTGAATAACATTTGCATCGCTTTCTCACGATTAATGTCTTCTAAGTTTTTCAATTTAAAAACATTTATTCGTTTGTTATTTTACTTGTTACAAAATCGAGCACTTTTTAATTTTCAAGAAACGTTCACTTCAAACCAATGTGTTCCAAGCATTAGTTTCAATACATTTATTTATGTAAGATTTATTTGAATTACGTATTCCATCCTTAACATTTTGTTGCGGCCCGGTATGGCCAGGTGGTTAGGGTGCAATATGTGGTTCGGGTTCGGATCCCCGTCCCACCAAAAATGCTCCCCCTCCAGCTGTGGGGGGGGGGGGTATTATGTGACGGTCAATCCCACTATTCGTTGGTAACAGAGTAGCTCAAGAGCTGGCGGTGGTTGGTGATGACTAGCTTCCTTCTCTTTAGTCTTACACTGCTAAATTAGGGACGGCTAGCGCAGATAGCCCTCGTGTAGCTAGCCTCTAGTGGCACAGTGATATGTCTGCGAACTTATACTGCTAGAAACCGGATTTCGATAGCATTTGTGTAGCTTTGTGCTTAATTACAAACAAACCCAAGCCTCTAGTGGCACAGTGATATGTCTGCGAACTTATACTGCTAGAAACTGGATTTCGATAGCATTTGTGTAGCTTTGTGCTTAATTACAAACAAACCCAAGCCTCTAGTGGCACAGTGATATGTCTGCGAACTTATACTGCTAGAAACCGGATTTCGATAGCATTTGTGTAGCTTTGTGCCTAATTATAAACAAAACAAACCCAAGCCTCTAGTGGCACAGTGATATGTCTGCGAACTTATACTGCTAGAAACCGGATTTCGATAGCATTTGTGTAGCTTTGTGCCTAATTACAAACAATATATTTTCTATGCTAAGTAAAAAAGAAAGTTAATTTTGGAATTTATCATTTGGAATCATTTTTGTTTCCTTTTTTTTTACGGATTAAAGTGAAAATAAATTGATGCTTCTTAGAACTGCTTTTAATACAATATGAAACCGAAATTAATTTAACATCCAGAATACAAAGGGAAACATAATTGTAATTTAATACACCCAATGCATTACACAGGGAAAGTGTTTTAATGCTTATATACACAAATAATGTATATTTTACATCACAAATGTTTACCAAGGAAGGCAGTTTATTCAAAATTATTATAAATTATATATTGGTGAAAAATTAAAGTCTATTCAATATTATTAGAGTGGTCGAAAATAGAAAAACCAGTTTTATAATTGTTAGTACAATGGAAGTATTGAAAATTGTTTTGAATTGGATCACTACAATAAAAGGAGTTATAAGTGTAGTGGAAAAAGGAAAATTCTGTAAAGGTACAATAAGAAAAATAAAGTATGTTTGTTATTATTAACAAATACAGAAAAGAGAATGTTTGCGCAATATTATTAGGATAATGTAAAGGAAATAGTTAATTTAATAGTAATTTATCAATGGAAAAATATACCATGCTTACTATTACTGGTACAGTGGAAAGAAAATATATCTCAATATTTTTAGTAAAATTGAGAATGCAACAAATACACTGTCACACAGTACCTTTACCAATAAAAAATACAAAGTTTAATGAAATGAAAAACTGGTCAAGAGAAGTTATAATGAACCAGTGACTCAGGTAACTTTATACGTGTCCTTAGAACCCGGAGTGGAATGGAGATGAATAATTTGGGAACATATTGTTAGATGCACTAAAATACGCTGGCATTAGAAACATAGCAGTGTTATGAAAGTAATAATATTATGTTTTTCATCTTATACAACAATGGAAAAAAATGAAGTCTATTCACTGTCATAACACAGTAAAAAAATAATCAGTCTGTATATTAAAGGGAAGATACATTTTATGTAACTACCACTATTATATAGAGGGAGATGTATGACCTATGAGACATTGTTTACTATTCCCCGTACCATGAGTTGCGAAATGGATTGAGTATCGTAATTACCAGGTGGAGACGACGTTTAATCAATTTGTTTGACTGAATTTTTTTACCTCTTTGGTAGTGACAAGTATTTTTACATCACAAATGGTTTGGTAGTGACAAATATTTTTACATCACAGATAGTGTGGGAGTGACAAGTATTTTTTAACACGGGTGGTGTGTTAGTGACAAATATCTTTATACCACAGATGATTTGGTAGTGAAAAGTATTTTCACACCACAGATCGTTTGGTAGTGACAAGTATTTTTACATCACAGGTGGTTTGGTACTGACAAGTATTGTTTATCACGGATGGTGTGGTAATGATAAGTATCTTTATACCACAGATGATTTGGTAGTGATAATTATTTTTACATCACAGATACTTTGGTAGTGACAAATATTTTTATCATAGGTGGTGTGGTAGTGACAAGTATTTTTACATCACAAATGATTTGGTAGTGACAAGTATTTTTACATCACAAATGATTTGGTAGTGACAAGTATTTTTACATCACAGATGGCGTGGTAGTAACAAGTATTTTTACATCACAGATGATTTGGTAGTGATAATTATTTTTAGATCACAGATGGTTTGACAGTGAAAAGTAATTTTACATCACAGATGGAGGGTGAGATGTCTCGATACGAAACGTAGATACAAAAACGATATTGGTATCTCTATCTGTTCTTTGTATTCCTAGTTCTCGCCAGAATCTGTTAGTCAGTTCGTTACTGGAGCATAGAGTTTACGTAATTACGAAATTTTGATATCTGTTCTTGATATTTAATTGTACGAATCTTAATAAGACCCACCTTTGGTTTCTTTTTACTCCCGAAAACTCCGAAGACTGTTCATTTATTAAACTCTGAAAGGATTTGTATTACATAGCAGGACTTAGAACTGTCCTCCTGTTCTTATACTGAAATTAATTCGGGTATTATTGTAATACCGAAGGATTTTATAAGCTAAACTGCTATAAAAAGGGGAAAAAAACCTAACAATAATGTAGTTCTGAGAAAAAAGAGAGAGACGTGAATTGTTAAAGAAGAAAAGAAAGAACACATGCATGAAATCCGAGATTCATGATTGGGTAAAGAATCATGACGAAGATATAAAACATTGTAGCGATAGATCAGAAGTGAAACATCTAGAATCTAGAGTTATTTTTATTTTTAAATTAAATCGTAACTCTCATCTCTATTGTGTTTTTCTTCGCAATTAAAAAAAAGAAGAAAAACGTGAAAGTATTAAGATGAGTTATTTCCTGTGTTAATTTCTTTGAGGGTTAATCCCTTCATAAATTGCTTCCTTTCATATTTCCTGTGTTAAATTCTTTGAGGGTTAATCCCTTCATAAATTGCTTCCTTTCATATTTCCTGTGTTAATTTCTTTGAGGGTTAATCCCTTCATAAATTGCTTCCTTTCATATTTCCTGTGTTAAATTATTTGAGGGTTAATTCCTTCATAAATTGCTTCCTTTCATATTTCCTGTGTTTATTTCTTTGAGGGTTAATCCCTTCATAAATTGCTTCCTTTCATATTTCCTGTGTTAAATTTATTGAGGGTTAATCCCTTCATAAATTGCTTCCTTTCATGTTTCCTGTGTTAATTTCTTTGAGGGTTAATCCCTTCATAAATTGCTTCCTTTCATATTTCCTGTGTTAAATTACATCTCCTTCTGTGCAACAAGGTAAAGTTTTTGTTTTGTTTTTTTGCAAGGAAAAGATAAAGTGTGGAAAGGCTACTTTCTCTGAAATTGTTTAATACTTTAAAATAGTTAGTTGCTGATAACTAATTTACGTTCCATTTCCTGCCACCACTAAGTACAATCAAGTGCAAAAAACAGTTTGAGAATAATTCTAACATAATATTAAAAACAGGCGGAAATTATGTTTATGGAAACTTAATTTGGAAAGTTTAAAGTAGTTAAATGCTGCTAGCCTTGTGAGCTACTATCGTATAAATGTTTATACTTTAAAAAAATATGTTTGTAAATAATACCAGTCACTTCTCAATCTAACACAAGCGACTTTAGAAATATTAACAAAATGATCTGATTATATATTATGCTGGAGTCGCACGTGGTCCAGTGATTAGTATGCTATGAATCTCACGATCCATGGTTTGCGACTTGTTGTTACGGAGAAACACGTTTCGCACTATGGGGCAGTGGTTACACCATGAGAGTGAAATATCCATTTTCAGGCCATTCAAGAGTAGCCCAAGAGTTGGCGAATGGGTGTATTTTGACTAGCTGCTTTCCTTATGGTCTAATAATTCACAGTTAGGGATGGCGATGCGCAGATAAGATAGTCTTTGTTTAGCTTTGTGCGAAATTCTCAAAGAAACATCTGCCATCGAAACAATTACATTATTTTTAGCAAGAGTTCAACTCAGATGAGCACAGTTGTTGAATATATATATTCTTCTCGGTAGTTATATTAGGTATTCTTTTCATTAAACTTTTATTCACACTAAGTGTGCACATTCCCCAATTTTCTCTCGATCACATTCCTGTTGCATTACAGCTCTCGCTGGTAAATGTTCAAGACTTGTTATTAAAAAAAACTTGGACATTTACGTTGATCATCTCATGTTGTATTTTTCTTATAACGCTTGCTTTCTCTCTAGGTCGTTTAAACGTGATTTACTGGTACTAGTTGTTAGTAATCCAATAAGTTTAGTGAAAGCTCACATTCTCAAACAAAGAAAAACAAAACTATTATCCTGAATAGCTAAACCTGTCACTAAGAATACATATATTAAAATCTCCATGCAATATTTACCATGTTTTACATACTCCATGAATGAAACCAACAAGCAATATCATCATGGAAATTCTACCAAACTCAAAACCTAATAGCAATTGGAAATCATGGCTCAGTTGAGGTTGAAAATATATATAACATTAAGATTAAACTATACTATAGATGTAGTAGAATTTCTATACATCCTTTAAATAGCCCACCCAGTATCTCAGTGGGATGTCTGCAGACTTATACTACTGCCAATTGGCTTCGATACCCCTGGTAGGCACAGCACGGATCATTAGGTAGCTTTTTTCCTTAAATACAAACAAACCTTTAAAGTCAATGATCTGTATTAATTAAAACATTTTAATTCCAACACTAGTAAAGGTATTTCTGAAAGATGTTAATTAAAAAATATGGATTTTCTTAAGTAATTAGCTCACCAGTGGCTTAGCGGTAAGTCTGAAGGCTTATAACGCTTAAAACCGGATTTCGATACCAATAGTGGACACAGCACAGATAACACGCTGTGTAGCTTTGTGCTTAACAATACACAAACTTATGTAGTTAAATATTGTAATTTCAGAAATAAATCGGAAATATTTAATTTTCACAATGAAATATGCGTAGTGAAGAATAGTATGACGTATGTTTCTTTTTGATGTTGTATTGTTAGAGAAATGTGTAGTTTTATAGGAGAGCTTTATCACTGCAACGTATGTTTCTTTTTTATGTTGTATTGTTAGAGCAATTTGTAGTTTTATAGGAGAGCTTTATCACTGCAACGAATGTTTCTTTTTGATGTTGTATTGTTAAAGCAATTTGTTATTTTATAGGTGAGCTTTATCACTGCAACGTATGTTTCTTTTTGATGTTGTATTGTTAGAGCAATTTGTAGTTTTATAGGGGAGCTTTATCATTGCAACGTATTTTTATTTTGATGTTGTGTTGTTAGAGTAATTTGTAGTTTTATAGGAGAGCTTTATCATTGCAACGTATGTTTCTTTTTGATGCTTGTATTGTTAGAGCAATTTGTAGTTTTATATGAGAGCTTTATCACTGCAACGTATTTTTATTTTGATGCTGTATTGTTAGAGAAATTTGTAGTTTTATAGGAGAGCTTTATCACTGCAACGTATTTTTATTTTGATGTTGTGTTGTTAGAGTAATCTGTAGTTTTATAGGAGAGCTTTATCACTGCAACGTATGTTACTTTTTCATGTTGTGTTGTTAGAGGAATCTGTAGTTTTATAGGAGAGCTTTATCACTGCAACATATGTTTTATTTTGATGTTGTGTTGTTAGAGCAATCAGTAGTTTTATAGGAGTGATTTATCACTGCAACGTATGTTTTTTTTATGTTGTGTTGTTAGAGCAATCTATAGTTTTATAGGAGAGCTGTTTCACTGCAACGTATGTTTCACGAATTTTCCTAGAAGCAATATTTACACTTCAAGATTAATTGAAGTTTCAAATTTTGTATAAGATGTAATTTACTTCAGAGACTGTCAATAAAATGCAATGAACACTTTAGAAATGCAGCATTTGAATAGTTTGTTAATGATTTAGCCCAAAGCTTCACAATGAGCTAGATGCGCAGTGTTGTAAGTCTATAAACTTACCGCTGACCCACCAAGGAACTGTATAGGTCGTTGTAAACTCGATATATATATATAAGATAAATAAAAAATTGGGAATTTCAAAACTTGCTAATAGGGATCGTAAAAAGTTAGGAAACAAGGCATAGATACTGTAGGCGTTATTTACTAAAACTACAAACCCTATTTTGGCTCCATGCTGTTACGTAGAATTACATTTGGTGGAGTCAAAATAGGGATATGTAGTTTGAGTAAATAATGTTTACATTATCTCCAGCCTTGTTTGTTTACTTTTTAACGATCCTTATTTGCAGGTTCTTAAATTTCCATTTTCTTATTTATCTAGTTTTCTGGCTTTGTTTTTATGAGCAAAGGGTTACTTGATATGGTAGCTAACTTTATACACCGTAATGATAATAAACATAGCTAGTAGCTAGCTGATACAGTTCATGATGATTTACTGTAGCTATTGACTATTTGATCACATTAGTTTGAGATGTAAAATCTTAAGCTGTAGCTGGAGATTGTCATGGAGATTTGTCTGAGAAGATAGTGAACATTTATAGTTTCTATGTAACTAATTTCTGTATATATAATAACTAGCAATGACCAAATATATGCCTAGAATAAGACACAACCCCCACTAAGCGCGTACGAAATTTTACCAGTACAAAATCTGCCTTTTCAGATAAAACATATACGTCTAAAACATTGTTTTAAATATGCCTTCGTATATTTTAAAATAATTATTCTCCGAATGTGTGTAATAAAACTCAATATTATGTTTATTGATTTTTTTCTACTTCTTCAATGCGTACATAATAGACACCTAAAGACACCAATTGTATAGTGTAAAAAGCTTTGAGTGTCTACATGTTTCAGTCATCTAATGTTCATCTATTATTGGCCGGTAATCCCCATTTCATCCTGTATTTAAACTTTTTAAAGGATCACCAGATGTTTATAAGAAAGCTAACTTTAAGGGGTAATGATAAGATCGTTTACACAAGAATTATGATGTTTTTCAGTTTATGTAAAATATAGAAGAAACAAATTGACTTTTCAATACCCTTACGACCTTTACAGTACTTTATTTAGTATTCTACAAAAGGTTTGGGTACAATATACCAAGCCGTTTTTGTTGTATCATGGCAAGATAATAATAATAATAAGATGAAGAATAATAAACTGGCCATTTTAAGCAGATTTTAATTTCCATGTAAGTTTAACATGCGTGCTTTTTTCGCTTAGCAGTCAATAGTAAAGGTTTTTGACTTATCAGTTTTCCCACAGAATTTTGTTGTTGTCCTATCATAGCAATCTAGTGGTGTACTACACAACCGAGACACACTGCAGGAAAAGAAGCGAAAATGTTATCTAATAAATATGGCTTAGATTTTGTTTGTTTGTAATTAAGCACAAAGCTACCCAATGGGCTGTCTGTGGTCTGCCCACCATGGGTATCGAAACCCGGCTTTTAGCGTTGCAAGTCCGCAGACATGAAACGCTTAGATATGATGACAATCAAATCTAAATCTTAGAAGTTTTTAAAACCAAACTGAGAATGCGTGCGAATCGCCATTATCTTCAATATACTTGCAGTAACTTGCGTATCATTAATAACTAGATATTTTAATTTCTTTGTAATGGAAATAACTATATGCTTTATATAGTTGATGTGTTGCCCGCTATTAGTATTCACTTATTGATGAAGCTTTTTTTTTTAGGTTTTTAGAATTTCGCGCAAAGTTACACGAGTGTTATCTGCACTAGCCATCCCTAATTTAGCAATGTAAGACTAGAGGGAAAGCAGCTAGTCATCACCACCCACCGCCAACTCTCGGGCTACACTTTTACCAACGAATAGTGGGATTGACCGTCACGTTATAACGCCCCCACGGCTGAAAGGGCGAGCATGTTTGGTGGGACGGGGATTCGAACCCGCGACCCTTCAAATTGCGAGTCGAGCGCCCTAACCACTTGGTCATGCAGGGCCTCAATGACAGCATTTGTAGCGCCACAATGGAAGATAATGTTTCAAAAACAATTATTTAGTTTTCTGCTCGAACTAATTCTTTTCGAAAACAAATATATTTATATGTATATATATTTCTTTTTACAGACGACGGGTTTGTTAGTAAAAATTGCGGTTCCCATCATTCTAGTAATTCGGTATTAGTTGGTTAAAAACTAGTTTTTTAGTGATAATACTTATTTGTTTAATCTTAACACTACTGTATTTTTCGTATTAATTATGAGATAAAAAATGTTGTAAGATTAAGCAGCGGAAATGATTGTAATATAAATTGTAGTGGATTTTTGAATTCACTCTTATATAGTATTCTAAAAACATTCCATAATAAAAAAAAAATTGTTTTAGGAAATGGTGTTATTGAATCCTGAGAAAAGAAAGTAACTCTCTAATTATTGTTTCGTGATATCACTTATACAGCGTAAATTAACCCGCGACAAATTTCTGAAATAGCCTAATCTCTGCGTGTTTAAGTCGAAAGAATTCTAAAGTTTTAAATAGAACTAAATCTTAGATTTTTTGGCTCAATATAACTTTTTAGAATATCGATTTTTAGAAAAAAAAAGTCCTAAATCTTGATGAAGATACTTTCTTAATTAAGTTCAATGCGTCTGCACTATTTTATAACGCGGTAAAATATGATAGAACGCATTGTGTTTTTTTATGATTATGTAGCCCAAAGAAAGTTTCAGGAATGTTTGCCAACTTCAAGTGTTAAAACATTTGCTTATCATAAAAACGTTTCTTTGAATATTAAAAAAAAAGAGCGACAATTAAGTGCGATTGGATGGATAACATGATTTTTCCACCATGTCCATTAACCTCAAAACTTCAGAATTTCTGTAAAAAAGAACGCGTTAAAGCTGCACGATACCTTACGGCCACGTGTTCTTCTTCCCACACAGACACCAGGAAAGCCGTCCACAGCATAAAATCGCTTTAAGATCTCTTGGAATGGTATCTTAGTTGTTTTTGTTGTTGTTGTTGTTTCTAAGTGTGTTCATACTCAAGACTAAGTCGTTATGTGTACATAATGGACAGGTCTCTGATTTTTCGTAACACATATAGATTGTAAATATGAGCGATTATTTTCTTAACTTTCAGATGTCGGTGTTTCTTTTATCCCTATTTTTAGACTTTTGGAATTGACTTGTTCTCTTTAAACATCACCATTTTACTTTCGTAAATACCATCTGGGGAACTACATCTAATGTGAAATAATTAATCATAAATTAATGATTTTGGAAGAGGAAGATTTTATTCTGGATAAGTAATACGATATTGTAATTTAGTACACAAATCCTCATTATCTAACTCAGTGGTTGTCAAACGTTGTAGGCTCGTGTACCACTTGTTTTTGTGTTTTTTTTAATTACAAACCCAGGCCTAATTAAATAAAAAGATAAAAACTGACAAACAAAAATTCACATTTTTAACACTTACCCATTAATGCGAAGGATGCGATTGTTTTTTCTGGCACGACTGAAAAATATATGCAACCATTTTTGTCAATTTTAAGGAAATAAAATACTGGCGAGTCGTCCATGCAAGTAGAGGATGAGTCTATAAGTGAGGAGAGTAGTATGTATATGTACGTGGAAAACTCAGACAGGGCTTATTACACATTTGACGATTTTTTATATCAATTGTGTTGTGTACCACTGAAATTAGCTCCACGTACAACCAGTGGTACGCGTACCAAGTTTGAGAATCTTTGATCTAAGTTTTAAAAGGTTCTATGTTTCAATTGGAAAATAAATGACGGGAACTTAACACCAGTTCCAGTACAAGTGTTCAAACGAGTATATCAAAATATGTTTTTTTTTCTATTATACATCACAGGTAAAGCTTAACGTCAATCTTTAAAGCATTACAAAGTTTCTAAATCTTCCGCTTTGTCTTTAATTAGTTCTCCTCATCTGTAGAAGTCTTCAAAAAAAAAAAGATAAAAAGGTGTTTTATTTGTTTCTGCTCTAAACTATATAGCTTTTGACATTTTAAAAGTTCACTTTTCAACTACTTCTACTGCTTCTCTTCATTTACATGTTAGATAATAGAGTTTGAAAAGCTACTTCATGGGTTCTACAGGAGATAGTTACATTATATTCACAGAAGTGCATTTCCTGCACTTTATGAAAATCTATTAAACATCTTATATCAAGCTCTCTTTCACGTGTGTCATATTACCAAAGCAAAGTAATGGATGAAACTCATGGTTCATCCAAACAAAGTCTTATTCCAGTTTTTTTGTTGTTAAAATCTATTAAACATCTTATATCAAGCTCTCTTTCACGTGTGTCATATTACCAAAGCAAAGTAATGGATGAAACTCATGGTTCATCCAAACAAAGTCTTATTCCAGTTTTTTTGTTGTTTTTTTTCGCGTCGCTCAAGTTACCTGGATCGTGACTCTGGGTTCAAGTTCAATCTACTCAATTGAGTCTAGAAATCCAATACAGCTGAATTTATCCAGCCGGAAATACGATTAAACGCGAGTTGAGTGAAAGGTCTGGAGATCCGATAATGTCGTATAAGAGAACAATAGAGAAACAGATACATTTCTTTTAAAGGTTGTGTGTATGGTATGCGTTCTTCAAAGAATATGGATTCTCTGGCGAGAATGGTACAAAGACTGTAGCAGAATGGTTTGGATTTCTGTAACTTACACGTATGGCGACATTATTTTCACATCTATTCGTAGCTTGTCCTTATGTAGAATGATGCACGTCATAGAAATATATGGTTGAAGATTCAATTTACCATTACCAGTCATTGTGATGCGTGTTATAAACTGAATATAATTTATTTGCTTAGTCGTGTTCAATTATGCTTGCATTTCTAACGCTTGAAAACAGTGTTTTCCTCTATTAAACTTAATTATCTGCCTAGCTTTTTATACATTAATTTTGTATATTTTAACAGATTATTGAACTAGTGTACTATTTTGTAGAGTGCGCTAGTCAAAGAATTAGTTTCCTGTTCATTTGTACAGGCACGCAAGATAGCCGAGTCTTCCGCAGTTTTCTCCTTTACTGAATATGCATTCGAAAACGGTAGCAGCTAAATTGGATGATTAAACGTTATATGCATTTAACAGTTTTGTCTGTATTCAGTTTACCTGGACACATAAATATTTTTTTTTTACAATATTTATGGTTTAAAAAAAAAAGTCAAAAGCGAAAAAGAATTTTGAACATCATTATTTGTAATAGTATACGTCAGAAAACACTCATAAACTACGTAAATTACGCTTATGCAGATTAACCACACCGACCCACTTAGTACTTTCTTAGCTGAAGTCCGCATCAATAATACCTTTTTAAACTTCAATTGGACGTCCAATCTTGGACTTTATTTTTAGATGTGTTTGTATCAATATATAAAGCTGACTTTCTTATTGTATTTGGAATATATCAAGGTTTTATTTCTATAGTTTGTTTGTTTGTAACTAAGAACAAAGCTACACAATGGGCTATCTATGCTCTGCCCACCAGGGGTATCGAAACCCAGATTCTAGCGTAGTAAGTCCGCAGACATGCCGCTGTGCCACTGGGGGGCATTTCTATAGTTCAGTTTATCTCCCTTAATATTCTGACTACTCGTTCATTCAGAAGCATGGTTCATGTTCGATAAAACTTTATATTTTGGCTTTGATTTAAATCAATGTGTTACTTTTACCTTTGTAAGCTGCTCACTTTTTTTTCCTTTGCGACTTTTAATTCATGGATAATCCTTTAATAATTTGGGAACTTACTTTTTTAATGGTTGTGTAAAAAGAAAATCATTTGAGGTTCTACATATCCTGAGTTTGAAACACTTACTATAATATGACAAAATGATTTACTGTGTCATCTCCCTTCTTGAAAACATCACCATGCTAGTGTCCTTACTTAGAGAAAGAGAAAAAAAGTTTCATTCGTAAATACAATATCGGTTTACTTAAAAACCTGTAAGTTTGTTAATGTTTTTTTTATTATTGGATTTCACTTTGAAAGTTGAGAAGCCAAGATCCTTAAAAGGTCAACAAAATTACTCTTATAAAAAGACAAATATTATATTCGTATGAATATTAAATGAAACGTCTGAAAGATTCTCTTCTATTTTTTGGGGGGAGATGGTTAACATGACATTGAAAACGCTTATGTAGTTTCCAATAAATAAATCTAATTGTTTAGAAAGACGTATATTTTTTATCATTGTAAACACTTTATCAAGAAATATAATAGACTCACTGTAGTGTTTTGGAGCGCGGGTTGGCTCTATGGTAGAGCTCTGAATTTATATTAGATTCACTGTAGTGTTTTGGAGCGCGGGTTGGCTCTGTGGTAGAGCTCTGAATTTATAATAGACTCACTGGAGTGTCTTGAAGCACGGGTGGCTCTGTGGTAGAGCTCTGAATTTCGGAGAAGCAAACAGGTTCACATCTATGCGATACCACAGAATATTTCCTGCACTTAAAGATATGGGTGCATTATAAGAGTTACAGTCAATCCTTCAGCGTGAATGGTGGTTGATAGGGGGTTGCTGACAGACTGCCTTTCCTTTGGTTCATAGTTTAAAATTAGGGATGGCGGCATGTAGCCTTAGTAGCTTTGACACAAATATACAAACACCCTGTATTTTTGAAAAATGAAAAAGACACACCCAACACCTTGTATGACTTCAAAACTTCTGTACTAAACAATGCCTTGAAAATATTACTTTCTTCTTCGTGATACCATATTTCCGTGATTTTATCTGTTTTATATTGACTATAGAATTTGGTTATAATTCGGCTTTTAACCTCTTCTTAGTATATGTATGTGAAGACTGAAAATTTTCGCATTGCAGCTGCAATTCTAATTTTTTCATCGCTGATGTCGCTCGTTTTTTGTTATTATTTTTCCCTAAGCCATCTAGACTAAAATCCAGCATCGCCATTTTCGAGTTTATTCTCGTGATAAGTACGTCTCAGCCTAGTTAAACTCCTTGTAAGAAGTAATGGATACTGGAAGTAGCACTCTAGATCACATCTGTATTCCACCCAAGACCTTTGCAGTATATGGCACATTGTTATCGAGAACATTCGTACGTTAAATCTTACTCAACAATTCTCTATACTGCGCTTGTAAGTACTAAAGACAGAACTATAACATGAAAGTTACCATATACTGCAAAGGTCTTGGGTGGAATACAGATGTGATCTAGAGTGCTACTTCCAGTATCCATTACTTCTTACAAGGAGTTTAACTAGGCTGAGTTAATGGGGATTCGAACCCACGAACCTCAGATTACGAGTCAAGTGCTCTAACCACCTGGACATGCAGGGCCTGCAGGCCTGTGTAAGCTGTTGTTAATTGTTTTCTCTTTTTACCGTTGTTAAATTAACATAAAACACTAGCAAGGATAAACATGAGAAAAACAGGTATAAAAAGGTTAAACCAAGGTCTCAGAAACCGGTGTTATCACTATTCATGTGTTATATTAACTATTACTAAAAATTATGTTTGGTTATTCATTCTTAACTTAGAATATGTTACTAATATATTTTATTTCGTTAGCAGCATATAATATTAACTTATTTCATCTTCAATAGTTAAATAGACTGCTCTGTGTCTAATTAATTTTTCGTCCTGTTTCATGACACGTGCATGTTTCATAACATTGTTAATACTTAAAGTACTTCTTTATGGTCTTAGGTAGCTGGATTATGGCAAATCCGTTATTAAAACTAAAACAACTTTTATGGAATTTAAATTCTCAGGCCTGTGGTTTGGTTTGTTTCGAATTTCGCGCAAAACTACAGGAGGGCTATCTGCACTAGCCGTCCATAATCTAGTAGTGAAAGACTAAAGGGAAAACAGCTAGTGATCACCACCCACAACCAACTCTTGGGCTACTCTTTTACCAACAAATAGTGGAATTGACCGTCACATTATAACGCCCCCATGGCAGAAAGAGCGAGCATGTTTGTTGATAGATTGCGAAAATAATATTAATTTTTGCTATCAGGTAAGAATTTTTTACAAACTTAAAAACTTTTATTTAGATCAAATTTACAACAAGTTTACCACAAATATAACAGAATATGTTTGGTTCATTTACACAACCTCTTGTTGCCATAATGACGAATAGATAATATTGAAAAGAAAAAAAATCATGTTAAAGTGCACGTACAAACAAATACTATCCAGAAATGACACGTTATGCGGCCTGTTAACCGTTTATATACTCGCGATGTGTTTCTCGTGGGTTCTAGAGCGATCGATAAGACTCTCACGTCGCGATTGATCTAGAGAAATCTATAGCCAGTGATTATCAGCATTTTAAGCAGAACAAAATGTGACCCGATTTCAATAAAAATGATTCACTTATATAAAAGTGTGAAAAATCTGTACGTGATGAAGAAAATTGGATGTCATTTTCGGATTCAGCGTACAGGAATTACTGTAGAACAGGTAAAAATTTCAAGACAATAAAACCATCACAGGCCTGTGTTATTAAGTACCATTTTATACGTTTAGTTAAACAATGAATTATTATAATATTTTCCTGTTTATTATTAATTATTTGAGTTGTCGCTATACACATTTTTGTTTTAAATGCGTTTTTAAGCTATTGATTTATTGACTTATATCATTCACATATATACAAAAGAACAGTCCTACATAATAATACTTGAAAGCACCACTTACCGGGTTAAATTCTAGGTTAAGGTACTTTTATCTTCATATTTTAACGCCCTCATTAAGCTTCTTGTGTTTCATAGTCAAATCTTTTCGTAGGTAGGGAATTTAGTCGTTCCATTTTTTTCACTGAATAAATTAAAGTAAACAGAAACGTACCGATTATTCCCCAAATAACAGAACCAAAGTAATCCCTAAATGGTATCTGAATACATATATGGTCTTTAAGAGAAAAAAAGGAATATATTTTTTTTTACTTTGAAAATCTTAAGATAGTGCTAATCAAATAAGGATCATTTCAGAAGACTGATCCATTGAATCCGTTTTAGGTTTGGTATTCCCTGTAAAACATACTTTTTACATCATAAAAATGCTATAACTATTTAACTCTAAACAGACTGACAAAGTGAATAATAGAGATTAAATTTCCAAAAGATGATTTAGTCTAAAATCCACCCATTTTCGGATCTGTTTGTACTTTTCTATGAAAAACAAATATTCAAGCTATTTGGATTTAGTCAGAAAAAGCATGCAGACACAAACACGATTACAATGACTAAAAATCAAATTCTATGGAATTAGTCAGTAAAAACATGCACACACAAACACGGTTATAATGACTAAAAATCAAGGTAGTTAGACTTAGAAAAAACATGCACACATGCTCGGTTATAATGATTAAACTCAACTTATATGGATTTAGTAAGAAAAAGCATGCACACACAAACACGGTTACAATGACTAAAATGTTGATGGACTTGTCATGGATCATTGTTACTTCACATGACATTATACCGAAACCGTTGACCACGCAATTATTATTTAGAACGTTTTCGTTGTTTACACACGCTTTACTTGCCTTTGTACCAAAATTGCTATGTAAAAGATAGATAGACAGATCTAACATTAATACGTGTATTTTCCAGTATGAGGAGCATGACATCTGATAATTAATCGTAACTGCTTTTTTGATTTTCTTCTGTAAATTATTTTCAGGAAACAAAGCAGAGGAGGCACCAAAATTATATCTTGCAGCCTAGTTACCAAAGATTACCACCGTTCTACCACGAACGAATGGACAGTCACAGCGGGATAACATAACCAATGCGAACAATATTGTTCACTGGGCTATATGTAGGTCGTCTGTAAAGAAAAGAAATGTAACTAGCAGTTATCTTATAATGATAGGTGGACCTTAAATGTCAGATCGTATTTATAACTAGAGAAGAAAAAATGGCTGCTGACATTCTAAAACACAATCAGATTAGCAGCTTTAGAGAGATCCTGCGTTGTTTACATGATATACCTTATTGCTAGCAGACCACTTCCGTAATACATGTAATGATAAGATAGACTCCCCTTTGGGAAAATAATTTTATATAAAATATTATTTCGCTTACATTCTGCACCTTATGGTCCTGATTGCAATAGTTGCGTTATTCTTTGAAATAACGTGTAGAATTCTTGTATAGGAATTATAAGTCAGTGCTATTAAATACACACGTTTCATAGCTTCTCAGCTAGTTACAAACAAGTAAATTACTAAATAAACAGATGTTAACACCTAGTAAAATAATAACTTATTTCAAGGAATTAATGAATATTAATTCTTTACACAACAACCAACGTTTCATTTATAGTTAAACAATATTAGGTCCTAAATTGTTAAAAAATTAAGTGTAAAGAACAGTGGTTGGGGTTGAGAAAGGTAGGTAAGAAAGGACTAGAGCACTCTAAGACATTAGAAAATTATTTGAGCCTTTCTTGTTCAGTCATTGCGGAGATTATTGGACCTCCTATGAATATGAGATGCTGTAATCCAATACACGGGTAAAAAAGGTGCAAGGTAAAAAAAGAAAGGGTCCTATTTGGCGTGGGTTTGAGAGATAATATAAAAGACGGTAGTTCAACAAAAGAAGAAAAAAAGAAGTCTAGGAGATGTAAATGAGAACGAATAAATCGTGAGAGGCGAAGAAAGAAAGCAATATGCTGCCAGTAAGAAACAAAACATAGTTTTAAAACCATGTGTTATTGATTAAAGTAACGAGCAGCAAGTTGATATGTTTCCATCAGCATGAGTCAATTGCTGCTAAGAATAAGTACAATCTGAATATAGTAGATAGATAAGAAGGGTAAGGTAAGTGCGAGTATAGCACAGTATTAACAAAGTGATGTCTGTGCGATCTACAACATAAATATTTCTTAAAATGTTTATGCTGTATATATGTGTGTGTGTATATAGTAGGAGTGAGTTATAAACATGTTTTGAAGCCATCAGTATTAAAGCTAGTCTTTAGAGTTTATAGTACAACTTTAGCACGTGCTAAGGTGTATGGTGTACCTCATCCCCTCCAGCTTAATGCACGCGGTGTCCGGAAATTATGTTAACAAAATTGTTAACTTGTGTTTCCAAGTAAAGAGCCTTGAGTGGCCTCTATTAAAATGCCTTGTCGTTGCAATTCAAGTTACGATGGACACGTGGAGTGGAAACAATGTATTATTTAATGTTTCAGACACTCAGAAATATACATTAATACATTTTTTTCGCATAATTTCTCCAAAGATCCCGAATAACTTTTAAACATTTTCTGCTGACGTTTCTTTCAAGGAGAAGTAGCTGTTTCAAAGAAAAGATTCAAAGCAAGTACGACAATCATTAATTTTACTATCTAGCTTTGGTGTATCAAAAACACGACCTGTGTTTTAGAAGTTTAAAAATTAAAAACACAACAACAACAACAACATTTAAATATAATAATAATATTAAGGTAGAGTTCCTTTTCATTAGCATCAGATAACGATGCTGAAAACAACAATAATATTAATAGAATAAACTCTGGTTTTACATGAGCTTTATAATCTATTTTTTACTGAAACATACTTTTTAAGGCCCAGTTAATACACTATTCGTTTACAATGGAAATCACCAATGATATATTTATTTCATATAATGTAGAAACAAAACTGAAGACACATAGTTTCGGTTTTCGGGTTTACAAAATACTAATTCCAAATATATATACGGACAGACTTCTTGAGGTCAGTTTATTCCTTTCAATTTCGTACACCGCTATTGTAGCCGTAAAAACCAGTGAGTTTACTCTTTAAGTTACAGAGTCTTATAATATCAGCCTTGCATTAGGTTAATTTCAGCATGGGCTTATGAAACATCAAAAATCGTAATATACGAGAAAAATTAGTATAAAATACGCCAAAAATTTACTACATAAAAGTTAGTGTTGTATTTGTCTAACGCTTACGTTTAAGTTCATTTAAGCCTGCCAGACTTTTCCCGACACAGCTATTGAACCGTGATAGACATATAATTAAGTAAGGTCTAAAAGCATACTGAAAATATAGACATACATTTAAGACATAAACCTTAATCTACTGAAACTCTCATCTAACTAATTATAAAATGATACATTCTTGGTTCACCAAGCGTTTGGAAACTTTGCTAGTTACAAAATGGCTAAACTTATAGCGATGTTCACAAGTTATTATTTTCTTGGCTAATGACAGCTTCCTCGTCATCTTCGCTTGAGAAAGAAAAGATTAGATTAAATAGTTAGTATCTGCCTCACGACACACACATAAATCAATTCTATCCGAAAAGAGGGTAATAAAACAAGTCTTGTAAAATTGAAATTTTACATGTCACTTAAATGATAATCTATTAAACATGTAAAATGTCTGAATTTAGGCAGTTTTGTTAGATAGTCAATATAAACTTATGATTTTTCACAAAAATGAGATGAGGTTAAAGTTACACACCTCATTATTCACGTTATTGGATTACAAAAAGCGTGATATTGAGAAATATTATAAGCAAGAAGCAAATAAACGATCAGTCGATGCAACGGTTATTTTAAAGTAACAATCTTTGCTTAAGTTATTTTTTTTTCGTCTGTTTATTGGCTGATTTAGTAATATTACATGTATTTCGCGTTTTCGTGCTTATCCCATAAATAAGGAGGTTTACGTTTTTACAGTCTGTCCACGAAACAACGATGTATAAAGATATTTAATAAGCTGTAATATTTTTTGATCCAAAACATTTCTAACATGTTTTTCAAACAAAGAATGTGTGAAAAAAAAGAGATATTTAGAATATGTAGATCAGGTTATAAGGTTCGACTCGCAATATACGGGTCGAGGGTTCGAATCCTATCAGTGAGCATTCTCGTCGTTTCAGCCGTGAGAGCATTATAATGTGACGGCCAGTCTAGCTTTTCTTTGGTAAAGAATAGTCCAAGAGTTGGCGGTGAGCGATGCTGATTAGCTGCCTTCGTTCTAATCTATCACTGCAAAATTAGGAATGGCTAACGCATCTAGCCCTCGAGCAGCTTTGAAAAATTGAACAAAATCAACAGTCGGGTTAAAGTAGAAATTTCCACGATGCAAAAAGATTCCTACGTATTTCCTTCCATTAACACTAATCTTTCAGCGCGTGTTTCGTGTGTATTGTCATGAACTGATTATTCTTAAAAATATGTTCATTCAATTTTTCTCACGACAAGCATACTTTTTAATTCGTTTGTTTCTTCTCACTCTCGTTCTTTTGAATTAACGAGTTTTGGCCTAATATGTATGATATTTACAGTCTCATTTGTGAATGCCAATCTCATTTGAAATTTCGTGAACTTTTCGAATAAGGTTTCCATATCATATATATGTATATATATATATATACTCCACAACTTAACTTAAAACGTGTAAAATAGATACATAAATTTCTCTGAAAAAAAAAACAATACTGAACCATAAAGTTAATTGTGAATTATTTCTGCTGGTAACTATATAGTTTATTATAAGTCTAGTGTAAATTCACGTGTAACGTACACTGAAATTTCAACAAAATTTCATTTTTCAAACGACACAGTAGGTCTAAATGATGTATCAGCGTATATTATTTTCTGCATAATTAATAATCAGCATATTATAGGAACAAACATTCCCATACATTCATTCACGTTTATAATTGTTGTATACCTTTAAATGTGTGCTGTGTACATGGTAGGTAGGCACATATTCACCTACTTAGGTTATTGAATCAGATAAAAATGCAACGGTATATTCCTGAAAAATGTAATGAAACTTGACTTACATATATTTTAATTCCAGAGCTTAGGTATTATCTCATTAAAAGATAAAACACATCACATTTAATTAAAGTTCATGGTTATAGACCAGTTAATTAAATTTAGACTTGCAGTGCTTAGGTACTATATTAATAACAACATTATCGTCCATTCTATTAAAAAGAGTTGGCAGAGGCAGTCCTTCATTCTTTGTATTAAGTCTTCACAATTTGGCTTTGTTAACTATAAGACTGCATTTGGATAAAAATGTTTAATCTAGACCCTGGGTAGAAACGCCTTCACTAATAGAATAAACAAGATAATTATCAATTGTTAATTTAAAAAAAACGAATAGGGATCGTCAAAAAAGTAGAAAAACAAGTTGAATCAAAGTGCAAATATTATGTTTTCAAGCCTACAACTAGGGACTCTAAAAAAAATTAAACAAACTACGCTGGAAATTGTGTCTATATTTTTTCCAGCCTTGAAAATATAATATTTGCATTTTGATTCAACTGGTTTCTGTACTTTTTTATGTCCATTTACGAAGAATAAAGTTTAAGCTACATACGTACATATGCAGTTTACTGT
Source organism: Limulus polyphemus (assembly GCF_000517525.1). Lineage (NCBI taxonomy): Eukaryota > Metazoa > Arthropoda > Merostomata > Xiphosura > Limulidae > Limulus > Limulus polyphemus. The sequence goes on along the minus strand of NW_013665785.1, from coordinate 303,688 downwards.
TGCATTGGCTATTTTTGCACCCAAATCATTATTTACTGAGCCAGGTGGTTTTGTGTCTGATGTTTTGTGAAACACGCGTTTAACAAGCGTCAAGTACAAAGGAAGACGCTCACAAACACATCGCATATATTATGTATTTATAACTATGTAAATCAACTTTCAGTAAAAAATAATCAACTTTTTAAATAGGTTATGGACATTCACAGCGTTTTATATATTATATCTGTCTAGGTTTTGGTGCAAAATACCCAGTCGATTTTGCTGTAGGCTTGTGAAGCAAAAAATTAATAATCCTAAAATACGCATTCACAGTTTCAGCAAAGTACCAAAAACTGTAGAATAAATCATCACTCACAAGAGTAGAGAAATGTACTATGGCAATCGTCTACTGCTAGAGAACTTACTGAAATAGTCACATAAAACCACATGGAGACAATAGCGAACTCGTGAAACAATAAAGAACAGCGAACTCGAGAAATGACGAATCCTTAACGTCGCAGTTTCCAATTAATGCACTATAAGTTGCTTAAATTATTTTCCAATTAATACACATTAGTAAAACACCAGATTTTGTCAGTGGTGAAAAGTGAAGGACTTAAAGGAATTCTTCAGTGCGAAAAAACGAAGGTGCTTGAATTAATTTCAAAACTACCCTTTAACATACTCAATACTGCATTCATTACTATTGTCCAGGTTTCAATAAAATATTCGTAGCCGTTTTTTCTATAGCGGCTTGTAATACTACAATCAACAATAATAAGACTAGAGACTGTTATAAATATATAATTTTTTTTACACTAATAAAACGAAGCATTTCTGGCTAGTATACAATGGAGCATTTCTGATTAGTATAATGGTGCTTAAATGACTATATTTTTGCGATGCTTGAATGGCTTTGAAGAGCTTATGTTGGTAACGAAGAATAGCTTAGAAAATTTTAGAAGGTGGAAATCTCAACTTTCAAGAGTCAACTTAAAAATAGCCGTACAACCTTCAAAGGAATTTGTTTAGTAGCTATGCATGGATTTTGGCGCAGTGTACCTAGCCACTTTTGCTGTAGGCCTCGATGCTTGAATGGCTTCGAAGAGAAAGTTGGTCAGTAACGATAAAAAAAATGATAAAATCTCTCCTTCTCTTTCAAGAATCACAAAAAATAATCATATGATCTCCGCAGTTGTTTTTTTAGTAGGTTTGCTCAGGTTGGAATAAAATATTCATAGTCGTTTTTTTCTGTAGGCTTGGCAACAGGAATAACATGAATAATAATAATAATAATATGAAGAACAAATGAGTGGTTAGAGTGTTCGACTCGTAATCTGAGGGTCGCGGGTTCGAATCTCCGTCACACCAAACATGCTTGCCCTTTCAGCCGTTTGGGCGTTATAATTTGACGGTCAATCCCACTATTCGTTGGTAAAAGAGTAGCCCAAGAGTTGGCGGTGGGTGGTGGTGACTAGCTGTCTTTCACTGGTAAATTAAGGATGCTAGCGCAGATAGACCTCGTATAGCTTTGCGCACAATTCAAAACAAACCAATTTTGAATTCTGTCCAACACTCAGAAAAACAATTTTTTTGCAATTATCAATATTTTAGCAGCATTAGCCATTGAGATAAAAGGTCTTGTTTCAAGAACAAGCCTGCTTTTTAAAATGATTTTTGCCCGTATGTTCTATTATAATTTGTATGAACTTCTTGGGCTATCCCTATTATGAACCACTATCGTGGTTCATGATGACTACATAATTATTTTTAACGTGCATAAACAACAGTTGTAATCCATTTTTTTTACTTCCAAATAGTTCATAACTTTCCTCCAGTTGCTTATGATATGTCAATTTCATTTACTTGCATTAGTCATAGTGAGTTTGTAAGTTGTGCGTTAAACGTTTATGCGTTCTTCAATAATCTACTTTCCCCTTTTTTCAGTAGTGCATTTAACATCCGCATCAAGAAGAAATACTTCTCCCGAATTTCAGAGTAACGTTTCAATAAACCCATCGAACTGTACATAAACAATGAACTTCGCCAAATTACATCTCCAAAAGCCCGAATTATTTGCAGCTGGGCAGTAATAACAAGACGAACACTGTTCTCCATGGCGCTTTACGATGATTTGTTTATCTGCTTGTGTGGGAAAATAAACGAAGTGGGGCGTCTCATACAAATCTTGGGTAAATTCTAGCAATTCGAAACAGTACTGTTCGAATAAATGTAAGTAATTGAAGGTAACTGTAAGTAACAGATGTGATACAAAATGAAAGATAATATTTTCCTGAAATACCGTCATAATGAAATATATACTCAAATTTTTAAAATAAATCTCGCAGTAATTGTCCTATACACATCTAAAATCATTATTTTCTTGAAAGGAACGTAATGTACTCTGATGCTCCACACACCCTGAGCACGATGGAAATAAGCACGTACATGAATTCATCTAAGCACTCATGACTTATTTAACAGAAAGTGAAATTAATCCTAGAGCAGTTTTTGCATTGTTTTTGCTCAAGACGAATAATTTTATACTTATTGATGATTGTACTTTAAAACTGGAAGTGTTTAAAACTATAAACCAGGTGAAACGCAATGTTGCAAACTCGAGATATTAACGAAAAAAAAGAATTTCTCATGAGTGTTTTATAAAAATGTCTAAAAAATTATTGAATTTCCTTCGAAAGGCTATTTTCACTTCTTTGTTCGAAACTGCGTCTTATAATGTTGTGAGAAGAGGTTTATTTGCATAATTACTTTCTCTTTCATCTGCATATTCGTAATGCTTTCTTTGCATCTTTCTAAAACAGCTTTGTATTTACAACACAGTAAGCATTACGAAGTTTTCTCATAATTTGGACAATTTCAATTAATCAAATATTTAACAACTAACTGCCTTGACTTTTTCAGTCATACCCTATCAATGAACCACGTATCATATAATTCATTAATCTTGGCCTTTTATAGGAACTAACCAAGTTTTATTCAGTCTTACCCTATCAATGAACTACATATCATTTAATTAATTAATCTCGACTTTTTTATGGGAACTAACCAAGTTTTGTTTCAGTCATACCCCATCAATAAACCACATATCATTTAATTAATTAATCTTGACTTTTTATGGGAACTAACCAAGTTTTGTTTCAGTCATACCCCATCAATAAACCACATATCATTTAATTAATTAATCTTGACTTTTTATGGGAACTAACCAAGTTTTGTTTCAGTCATACGCTATCAATGAACCTCATATTATTTAATTAATTAATCTTGACTTCTTATGGGAACTAACCAAGTTGTGTTTCAGTCATACCCTATCAATGAACCAGATATCATATAATTTGTAACCTTGACCTTTTATTGGAATTAACTCAGTTTTATTCCTGTCATAGACTTTGAAAAATCAAGTATCTTTGAATGTTTTAATTCTGAACCCCTGGACACGCCAATGAAATGACCGATCCCCAAAAAACTGCATTATTCAACTGAAAAAGGGAAGGGAGCTTATTCCCTATAGAAAACTAGTTTAGATTCTTCAAATTTAGATTTAAGACATTTCGAATGTTACGTTAAATGTTCCCAAGTAAGACTTTGTGCAAACTGTTATTAACACAAACGTACAAGGAAGAAATTCTTGGAATATATTTTACCACTTTTAATATTAACTTGAAACAAAGCATATGCTCATTTATGATCTAAAATCATTCACACAAATTACTCCCCACAGTTCTAAATCCGTAGCATTTTATATTTTTAAAGAACAGCATGGAATACGTTTCAATATTAATACACATTGTTTTCGTCAAACGGTTCAGCTATTCTGTGTTTTACCAGATTTAAATATACAGTGAAGCAAGTTGATATATATATGTCAATTGATTTCGAATCAACCTAAAATAAGAAACATCTCATCTTTTGCAGAAACTTTAGATGTTTATATGAGTTTTGTTGGTTTCAAACTTTACGCACATTCACTCTTCTTTTTAACCATCAATAGTTAATAAACAACAGTTCAGTTTCAGTTCGTAGTAAACTACATATACTTTAATGTGTGTGTGTGTGTGTATGAGTGTGAAATACATAAAAATTAAAGTATATGTAGTTTACTACGAACTGAAACTGAACTGTTGTTTATTAACTATTGATGGTTAAAAAGAAGAGTGAATGTGCGTATACCACTAACTTTATGTGTGTGTGTGTGTATGAGTGTGAAATACATGAAAACACATAAAGTTAGTGGTATTTCATTTCGTTTTCAGACACAAGCGCATTTGTATCAAAGCATTTATTTAATCATGTTACCATGTTTTTGAATGACAATAATCATTTCTTTGTTAACATATGTAGTTAACTATCTATTTACTTAACTAAAATAAAATTTATGGTCCCTAAAACAGGCCCTCCAGTGGCACAGCGGTATATCTGCCGACTTACCACTCTAGAAATCGGCTTTCGATACCAGTGGTGGGCAGAGCACAGATAGCCCATTGTATAGCTTTGTGCTTACTACAAACAAGCAAATCCTAAAACAAAATATTGTTTCTGCCAGAAATGCTCTATTTAATATAATGAATGTTTTTGCAAATATACTATATTCCATTGTATATATATATATATTCTTTTTGTTCTTGATTATTTTTTTCTTACTAACAAGGCTGCCATAGAAATTAGTTACGCGCATAAGAGAAAAGATTTTGCTGTCTCTTGATTGCCACAATTATTCCTAGAACCATATGCGTACAGAGGCATGTCGCCACTTTGTTCCACAGTGAGTTCTATGTAATCGTTTTCTCTCGTTGTTGCTAATGCTGAATGTTCCTTTTAAAATCTTAATGGAATTACTTTGAGGATTTATTTTCTGCACTAGTTTATTTTTATAGCTGAAATCAAAGTTGGACTATTGGAACGTTTCTACAAAATTAAGCGGCTACTAGGCTCACTATTGTAACCATGAGTTACAGCCATTAAAATCGCTCAGGTCAGTCTATAGGCATGTGATTATATGTGTTAAAAACTTGAATTATCTTAGCCATGTTAGTAATTAATTAATTAAAGCCGGTATATCAGAAGCTAGTTACATGTGGTGGGTTATTATGAAGTCGAATAAACTGATGATATAGGCTGCAGACCTTCCGATGTCTTATTATGTTAAATTTCGGGGTTCGATCTCTACAGCGGATGCTGCGCAAATAGCCCATTGAGTAACAAAAAGTAAATAATAAACATGGGCTATCTAAGGTATGACCATTTGTATTAATGTAAATGTAATGTGTAGCTTCTCAGGCAATTGTTCATTCTAGGGTAAAGAGATAACTATAAAATAAACACAAGTATGTATAACATGTATTTGGTAGCTCAACCTGAACGGCACATTACACGATACATGAATTAACGGACAGGTCACAGACCATAACGTTCAAGCACAGTGTATTTATTGTTAAGCGCAAATTTTTCGGGGTTTACCATATAACTGTCAGGCAACGGTCAACACCAAAAATATTTAAAACATTTGAAAATAATAATCATTAAAACATCCAACAAGATTGAGAATTCCCGTAGAATAAGTTTGTTTTTTGTTAAGCGCAAAGATACACAATGGGCTATTTGTGCTGTGCCCATCATGATTATTGAAGCCAGGTTTTTAGCGTTATGTGCCTTCAGACTTACCGCTGAGCCACTTGCTTCAAGTACAAATGCACTTAATGTCAAACTGTTGAGGGAGGGTAACAAGTCATCAGTATCTGCAAACTATATGGCTACTTTTTACCATGTAAAAGGATTAATTGTTACAGCTTAAATTGTTCAGCGGTATGTCGCAGGATAGAACCTTGGATTTCCGATATGTAGCCCTGTATACTAACTCTAAGCCAATCCCAGCCACTTCAATACGATGCATAGGGTGACGTATGTACAATGGGCGTGGCGAACTTCTAGAATTTGTCAGTATTTTTGAAGTATATGAATATTGCGTATAGTGCATTTTTTTATTAATAAATTCATTTTGCAGAAAGAACTTAATAGATAATATGAATCTCAACTTTTCACAGCAGTTTTTAAATAGTCCTGAATTTTCTTACGACTGACAATTTAATCTTTATTAATTGATGCCTTTTGTATATTGAATATAAATAAAAAGGCTTATTTGTGATTTTTACGGGAATAATCTGTGTATATAAATATATATAATAAAACGTAGGCATTATGTAGTCTTCTCATTTCTTCTCGTCTTTTTTGTTCAAGTTTCTAAGCTTCTTAGATTATTATAATTGTAATATTCTAAAACTCAAGTAAAGTTCGAGTTAAAAAATTCACTTAATGTTTAAAATTGCTCAGATTCTTTCCTGGATGCCCTTTACAAGTTTTTTTTTTTGTCAAAATCTTATCCCAAAGAGACTCAGATCAATACATGCTTCAATAAACTGTGCAATATCACCTAACTCACGTATCATACGTCAGACGTAGATTACAGAACCACGACAATGCACTATCACAACGTGTTCCTCTGTTATTTTTATCATCGCGGGAAACTGAATAGTCTAGAATGTCAGAACTATTTTAATATGCTTCCAACATAATGTGTTCTCACGTTTCAGAAACGATCTCTCTTGTACAGTGATTTAAAACTCTTCACTTGTTGACGACTTAGGCTTAACGATAACTGAAGACCACCAGTTAAAATTCCTGTACGATATCGCCGTCGTCAGTCTTTAATGAGATAAAAAATATACCCATGAAAAATTAATCCCCTTCCCTCCCCGCTCTCTCTCTGTATATGGATGGGGGGAGGGAGGGATCTGTCTATAATAAGAAAATAAAGTATTCTACAAAATCCTTCCTTCACATGCCTTGTGATTGGTTTTTTGGCCATGTATTCTCTACACTTGGACGTCATCATTATGTCACAAGCTCAACCAAGATCGTTAGTTTCAAGTCTAAATACGAATAGATGTTTAGCTACGATCAGTAAGAGTCCGCGAAATATTACAGATAGATCTTTTGATTCTATTATATCTAGTTCTTTTCTGCAGTAAATTTGTTAATATTACATATAACTGTCAATACGTATTCGGAAGAAACAACCTGAGAAATACAGAATGCAATTTAACACATAGAGCTGTAACATAAATAATAATTTTCAAAGATTCTTGCACACATCTTTTCTCCGCGAAAAATGTTTCCATTAATTTACTCCTGTCATATATTGGGACAGCGGTAAATTTACGGACTTAAAACGCTAAAATCCAGCGCAGATAGCCATCAAGTAGCTTTGCGCGATATTCAACAAACGGCTTACACTTAGCATATTATACTCATTTTTTAAATAGTATATTTGCACTATTTCAACTCAGCCTGTTAGCTCCGGGAAGCCTATTTATTGAACATTTTCAAATGAAGTCAGGCACAGTCTGAAAAAAGCAGATTTATAAATCTTGCTTGATGATGAATTTAAGCTTTTCTTCTATTTTCCAGCCTTCCCTTTACACTGACGTCCTTCAGTTGGTCAGCGGTAAGTTTGCGGAGTTACAGCATTGAGAAACTATAGCTTGTGTACGCCCCTTTACACTGCGTCCTTCAGTTGGTCAGCGGTAAGTTTGCGAAGTTACAGTGTTAAACTCCGGGACTCGATATCCTGTGAACGATAGAGCTTACTTTTCGCTGAAAAAACAAAGCTCAACATTGCAAATGGGAACTTAAATTAATAATGAAATGCAGTCTCGAATTTTCAATTAATTTTTTTAATCTAGTTTACACGCAAGTTTAAATACGGCATCATTAATCAGTAGTTGCAGGTGGAATAGTAACTATTCAACCATTATTAATTTTCTTATAGTCGTAACAGACAAACTGCATATTTCCACAGCTCCATCTTTTAAAGTTATGTCTGTAACTAACTACGATTCTTTGAATAATTACCGAATCTAGATACAGTTGTGAAAACATCACTTGATAAATTACCTTGTTTCATGATTTTAACTCGATAGTTTGATCAATTAAATAAGGCAAACTTTTCTGTTGATAAACAAGATCAATAGAAACGAAAATGTGTCTGATATTCTCCAAACCAAACAAATCAAATCTCAATGGAGACAAGAGTGATATATATATATGTTAGCGTGTCGGGTTGCGAATCAAATCTCACTATTCAATTAGACTGTAGACTGGGTCTCTGACATCGACGTATATTGAATGACTCCCTGTTCTCGCACACATTGATTCACTATCAGCTATGCGAGTATTAACTGGGGCCCTGACATCGACGTATATTGAATGACTTCCTGTTTTCGCACACATTGAATCACCATCAACTATGCGAGTAATGACTGGGGCCCCTGACATCGACGTATATTGAATGACTCCCTGTTCTCGCACACATTGATTCACCATCAACTATGCGAGTAGTGACTGGGGCCCCTGACATCGACATATATTGAATGACTGGCTCCCTGTTCTAGCAAACATTGATTCACCATCAGCTCGTAGTGAGCGGAGCATTTATCAAAGAGTACGACCGATTTATAGCAAATCCTGCAATCCAAACAACGAGAACGCTTAGAACCATTCCCGTACTCGACTCAAATCACGCCGGCCCTACCGGAGTCAATCTCCCAAAACCCGTTGGAAAAACTCGTGGGTCCACAGTGACCATAGAAACCGATAGCTTGTCCAAATCTCAACAAATAAGGTTTCAGGATTTGATCTCCATGGGCGGTCCTGAATCATGTCTCCACCGTCAAAGTTAGGTGGATACCTGCTACAAAAATGACGGATTAAAGACACACGAGCATATGATTGTTGACATCCAACTCAAACAATCTATATATTAATTCGTGCCCTAAATGCCACTTTTTTCGGGAAGCATCGGTGATCTCCACGCAGTGACACCTGACGCCATCAAATGTATTTCAGATCTCGATATACAACTCCAATAACACTCCGTATGACGAGGAAGAAACTTATTAAAATTGTGCGACTTGAGTTTGTAATAAGTTTAACAATCTACTCTTACATGATCCACTACTAGTAGTTATAAAATACGTTTATGAAGCTTTCACTGTTTAGCATTTCATTCCTGAAAAATGTGTGTTAAGGTTTTTGCTTAGTTGCTTATTTACAACCTACCTGTCGGGTGTGGAATATGAAAAGTACTAACACTCTTACAACTAGACGAAAGGAGCTTTGAAGTATTGTGTATAATGTATTAAATATTACATTGGCAGCATAAGTTTTATTTGTAGAAGAGGTGTTGCACACACAAAAAAAGGCTTTTACAATAAATATTTTGTATATAACATATACATGTGTTATTGTTCATTTTTAATGGAATTCAATCCACGAATCGCTGTTCCATTTTTACTGCTTATAAGCAGATTAAATTTTCTTTATGTCCATACAAATTGATCCTGTAAGGTGACTTAACGTAACCCACACAATGAATTGAATGACCATTATCTGAAGCAACAGAAAACATGCTGATTTATCAGAAAAAAAAGTATGTGTACATATTATCTGAAACGGTACTCGAAAAGAACGTTTAGAGGCTTTCCCAAAACTGTTTTAATAAAGTACAGTAAAATTCAAACTACTTTAGTAATCTATGAGGATCCAATCAAATAAGTTTTCATAGAACACAATTCCTCACTTAGAAAACACAATGTTTCACAGCCAAAGCTCACACGCGGCTAATATATGTTAAATTAATGTTTATGTCCTATTTCTATCGACTAAAATACTTATTCAGTACCCTGAACTTCAGACTTCTTTTGCATATTTATACACATTAATGATAGGTCAAAAGAGGACCCGAACTTTGATACTGGTCGAAAGTAGATCTGAGCTTTGATACTGGACAAAAGAGAGATCCTGAACTTTGATACCAGGTCCTCCTAATGTATGTTGTTTCTACTTAGCTTTCAGAACGATCTTAATATATAAATATGCTTATTATTGTTTCAAAACGCACTCTTTATATTTAAAATGCAAACACATAATCAAAGTTGAAGCTTCATGAGAGAGAAAACCATTAGAGGTTTCGACGTCTTCGTTACATATTAAAACTAATAAAGTCTCAAAATTTTACCCCTTGCAAGTATACATTGTATATATGAAAAAATTTCAGTTCTAATTTTTTCAGAAAGAACCTCGGCTTCTTTTCAATTTAGTAATCAACAAAATTGACATTTATCAATACGAATACTAATAATTGAATGTTGAAATATTCATCTCATACAGTTAGCATGGTATAATGTTCTCATTACGTAGTTGACATCGAACGTTGACAGTCGATGAGAGCTACATGAAAACCGTAGCAGCAGAAATTGAAATGGAAAGAAGTTACGAAGATAAAGTATAATTCTACAATTCTCACAAGCACGTGGAAATGACAGTCGAACGGCAACTTGTCATATATATATATATGATACTTATATATATATATATATATGTAACAGAATAAAGAGATACGATAAAACTTACTTACTTTCATAACGAAAAGACACTTTTATTAATTCCGTCATATATGAGAAATCTACTACTCTTAGTGTATCGATAATAGTAAGAAATGTACTACTCTTAGTGTATCGATAATAGTGAGAAATCTACTACTCTTAGTTCATCGATAATAGTGAGAAATTTACTACTCTTAGTTCATCGATAATAGTGAGATATCTACTACTCTTAGTTCATCGATAATAGTGAGATATCTACTACTCTTAGTTCATCGATAATAGTGAGATATCTACTACTCTTAGTGTATCGATAATAGTGAGATATCTACTATTCTTAGTGTATCGATAATAGTGAGAAATATACTACTCTTAGTGTATCGATAATAGTGAGAAATCTACTACTCTTAGTCTATCGATAATAGTGAGAAATCTACTACTCTTAGTGTATAGGTGATAGTAGAATGACGTATCGATATAGATAATAATAGAATGACGTATCGATATCGATAATAGTAGAATGACGTCGATGCTCACTTTGATTAAGAATCTGCCCTAGTCATAGGACTCAATTTCAACCTTATAGATATATCGTCACATTTAAAAGATAAAATAGAGAATTGAGCGATTTCAGAGCTAACTTCCTGTTTTTGATTACTTGTTATCTTATTATTTTGTAGTAAAGCTTTCTTAAAATTGACAACAATGGCGTCCAAATTATTGGGATTTCTTTTGTAGAATGTAAATGGTCAGTACTTATTAAGGAAAATATTCATTGAAAAAAAAATAGTAGAATTGCTTTGAAAAAAGAGTGTATGGTATAGATGTACCTTCGTGAATTTTGTAAATATAACGTAAAAAATGTATTTTTAAAAGAGGAAAACACACAGTTCTCAGTTGTATTTCTAGGGACTTTTAATATCTCATAAAAGGTACGCTTGCTGGTTTATTAAGGACTAAAACTTGAGGATTATATAGCCTTAAGTTCATTTGTTGTCCGTGCAATATATAACCCTTAAACCACATATGTATGGAAAGAGATTGTGCTCGAGAGTGTAAGAACAGATATTTCACTGGTCTAACAACGGCTTAAGAACAGTGCACTCGGATTGTTGAAGGAATGTTTTATTCATCGAGCATCAAAGATCTGAAAGCTATTGCCTGCAGGTTAACTCAAGGCGCGTGGAATCACTCCTCATCAGTCTTTATTATAGTTAATCCCACAGTTGTGACTGTTCTTTAGTGTTCAAGAATTTGAAGTGAGTCTTTCTTTCACGCTTTGCCTCCTATAATGCGAGATCTGAACTATTTAACACACTTTAATGAACCAGTGTTTTTCTCTCAGAGCTTGAAATCTAATCTAATTAAAATTGATCTGATGAGTCTGCTTTCGTCCATTATCTCGAAAGGTATGCGTATGATATCAACGAATAAATTATACTTGTATTCTTAGTACACTAGACTAAATGAACTGAATTAATTTGTAACAACTAAGATTACTAGCTTTTAAGATGAATATGGAGCGATATAATTCTATCGAATAGAATTGAAGAGGACAGTAAATAAATTTCAAAACTATTTTCAAGGCACGTGAATTTTCCAATATTCTTTCGCACGATCTTCATCATAATAATTATATGATCTAATTTGCATCAATCTAAACTACTCCTAAGTATGCTCTTTTCGTTATGTGTCGGTCCAACTTTAAAAAATACGAGTAGCGTACCTCTTCTTGTTGGAAGTATAGTTACTTAATACGTGTTTGTAAAACTTTTACTGCTAGTGCACGTTTAGAGTCAGCTTTCATGGAGTTAATGATGAACGTTGCGTTGAAAGACAGGAAAAATAAGGCTGAGATCAAGCAAAACAGTTCACGTTTCTGAACATTACACAACATATAATTGTTTGCACTTTAATAAACACGTTTCTCGTGCGTTTAACGATATTTTCAAACTTCTTTCTTGTCATAACCATTTTATAAGACGAACGTTTTAAGAGCACGTGCATACATTGTTTCATTCCTCAAGAACAGCTGTGACGTTGCAATAAACGAGGACTGAGGGTGGAAAAGAATGCAAATGTGTAAAACCGTTTTCCTTGGTTAACATAACCTCATAAATAATTACTGAAATTTTTCTTCATTACGTAGGCATCCTTTGGAAGCACCTAAATTTCACAATGACATAAAATGATCTATCATTTCAGTCTCTCGTGAGAAACTTGAAAATACGTCTGCAGAGTGTGCCGGAATGAACATAAGGGCCGTCACTTTATGAACAGAATATTTCCACAGAGCATACGAAAAGGAGGTTATTTCTAATTTAATACAATAAGGCCTGTAACATTGTTCATTTAAATTTGTGTTAACTAACACATGAAACACATATATATTTATGTTGGCTAACACGTGAGACACATTTATATTTATGTTGGCTAACACGTGAGACACATTTATATTTATTTTGGCTAACACGTGAGACACATTTATATTTATGTTGGCTAACACGTGAGACACATTTATATTTATGTTGGCTAACACGTGAGACACATTTATATTTATTTTGGCTAACACGTGAGACACATTTATATTTATTTTGGCCAACACGTAGACACATTTATATTTATGTTGGCCAACACGTACGAGACATTTATAATTATGTTGGCTAACACGTAAGACATATTTATCATCTATATTTAAGTTAGCTAACACGTGAGACAAAGCTATAGCGGACATTGTACAAGATCAACCTAAATAAAGTTTTTGCTCAATATTAGTGGGTTCATACCCGGTGGATTAGTTGCAATATTCTTAAAAGTTGATTAATAGTTTCCTGAAAAATAATATTTTAAGTTTTTACTAGCGGTTATGATGTTTGAAATAATGGAACTTGGTTTCATCAAATAGTAAAGTCAAAAGAAGTTCTGATCCTGCATCTGTAAGGATAGCTTAAACTATAATCTAGTTAGTCGAGATTCTGGCGGGTGATAAACCGTATGATCTATTTCATAAAATTAAATGACGATCTCACATATATGTATATATTTTTTTACAATAAAGTTATTGTAATTTATATTTATATCCCTTGCTTGAAATATGATACGTATTAACAGTTCATACAAAATTCTGATGTTCTATTATTATATCTTACGACAAAAGTGTAATATCCAACAATAATGTGAGAGACATTTGTCTGTCTTCTAACTTCTATGAGCTTTTGCATTTAGACCTGTCAAATATAGTTTAATTAACTAGGAATTGGTCACGATGTGTCAAGAAGAAGTTATTTTTCTTTTAAAATGCATACATTTCATAGCTTCAGTGGTGGCTAAATATAGATCAGTCAGTGGGCGGGGGGGGGGGGGTGACAACTAGGGATACTGATGGTATTTTTCCAGTTTCTCTTTCATTACATGGAGTATACATGCAGTCTGCATACTTTCAATCATTATTGGCATATTTAGGAGAAAAACATCGATACACTATTTGTATTCGTAACTTGAAAACATTAGTACTACAATTGCTATAAACTAAATACATGAATCATATAAGTGATTTGTGAACATAAACCTCTCACGGGCATTACAGGTATATTTAAACACTTAAATAATAGTATAATTTTATTATTGTGCTTCATCAGATTGTATTCTGATTTTAGGTATCATTATTCCTTTAATTAAATATCTGATCTGCATTCGTATTCTTTCATCCAAAAGTCTGATATTGTAATTATAATATTTTAACCAAAGTCTGATTTTGAAATATTTTTCTTGCGGACTGAAGTAATGCATTTACATTATCTTAAACTAAAACAATATCTTGATTGTTATTGAATATTACACCGGATTCTGTGACATTTGTACTGTCGTGTTATATTTCCTTGTCGAAGCCGATCCTTACAAAGAAATTGTACGGTAGATAACTATTAAGAAGATGTAAAATAACTGTGAACGAAACGGAAGAAACGTTATTTCGTGCTTTACCCCCTTAGAGTCAGTGGCAGAACACTCGTAACTTTTCCAAACTG
>NW_013665785.1:284266-289005 GCF_000517525.1 Limulus polyphemus | reverse complement strand
GAATAAAGAAGTATAACAAAAGGAATACGCTGATATCAGGGCGTGATATTATTGTTGTGGAATAAAGAAGTATAACAAAAGGAATACGCTGATATCAGGGCGTGGTATTATTGATTTGATATCAGGGCGTGATATTATTGTTGTGGAATAAAGAAGTATAACAAAAGGAATACGCTCATAAGGAACTATATGAAACGAAATCATTAATTACTTTCATGCCTTTTTCTAACATAAATGTCAACACAGAACATAATACTTTTATTTTTGTTTTAAAAAACAAATTATTTCATTTTCCTTCCTTTATGCTCCGGCGATGAAATAAGATTTTGTATTTTACCACCAGCTGAAATTCATGTATATCAAAATTAAGTGGTCGCAAAATAATACATTGAAATGTTATTTCCCATCTAATGCTAGTGCGATATTAATTATGTTATTTGAGTAAGAACTGTGTCAAATATATATACACATATACATCTCGAATATCAAATACTATTTCGCATACAATACACCACAGTAAGTGATTTTTTTCCACTTTCACAAAATACACCACATCATTCAATTTAAAGATTCTGATTGGAGATAAGGATTAATCTTTTTCACATGTATATTAAAGCTAGAAAAAAAAGTGACAAGCGCTTGAGTTATGGGAAGTAGTGCTGGTTAAACATGCACAATGAATTACGTATAAAACGCATATATTTATTTCTTCAATTTATTAAAATCCTAAGAAATTGGGATATTATTATTCTACTTATATGCTTCTTTTAATAAATCAACTGACAAAGAAAAACTTATACTTCAGACTGGGAAAACGCTGAGAAAAGTTTTCAAATATTAACACACTTTGTATTTCATTTGCACGTTACTGTTACAACTTAAAAATGGTAGAATCTGACATTGTAAAACCATACTTTATTTGAAGGATCAAAATAATTCTATAACTATCTTTTGATTCAAATGATAGAAAAACGCGGATGCCCTTCTAATAGTGGTTTGTATAATCTAATAACACACGATACTTCGAGACTTTGTTTATACATTCAGTTGCATTCCAAATGAACAGATTAGTCAATATATTTCACACACACACACACAAACAACATACATACACACGTATACGCTAAGCTAGATTTCATCGTACAACTTAGGATTTTGTAGCAGACCACAACTACCATCCTAAATAGAGGTAAAGCTCCATAGTTACTTGATTTTAGAAACATCAATCATTTCATCTGTAGAGAATTTAGGCATCTCCGAGCTCACGTTTTTATTTTTAACTAAGAAAAAAAAGGCTGAATTAGATATTAAAATTACAGAGAATTTTTTGGGGTTAACCTTTAGAATACTGTAGAAAAAGTAAAAGATTTACTAAAATGTACCACACTAATCTTGAAAAATTACATACTATAGTTTTATTATGTATATTTATTATATATAATTTTTAATCAAGCTTCTAGACTGAGCACGTTAAATAAAGATTAAAATGTTTAAAATGCTAAAATGGTTGGCCACAAAATATCTCAAATGAAGGCAAATTTCTAAGGCATAGCTAATTTTATTGAACTAAAGAGCAAACATGTGAGATGTTTAATGTACGTTTTACCACGATAAGCAGCGAAGGAAATGCAACAGATGTATATATATGAAAGATTCATTTTTAAGTTTAACTTCATTTTCGGTTAAGTATAAAATCTAAAAATCCTTGAAATTTCACCATGCTAAAAAAGGTGCTGACAGTATAACTAGCTTAGACAGAAAAAATTTCTTCTATTTTGTAGTTCAATATTATATTTTAGTTTAATTAGTAATATTTATAATGAAGAAACTAATATAATGTATAATTAATAGTTCAACTTCAAATGGTTTTTCAAAGTTTTAAAGATGTGTTATTTTGTACGAAAAATTCGTTACTGTTGATTTTCTCTACTGTAGATTGACAATTCGATTTTTATATATTTTTATAAGAAATATAAATATTTAACCTAAAATATAATTTTGAACTAGAAAATATTATAAAATTTTCCAAGCCTGAGCTAGTTACACTCTCAACATATATATTTATCCTATTGAAATTTTAACGCTTTTTTCTTTAGAAATTCAATCAGCTAGTAATGTAAGAGTGGCAGAATGTGTGTTGCAAAACTGGGCAAATAATAGTGTTAATGAAATAAATAACATGTTTAATAATGGTTGGAGACGGCTTGAATGGGTAATGAAGAAAACTTTTAATATAAGTTTGACATAACAGGTACATGATGATGACAAAACTTTGTCGAAACGTTGTACATTTGCTGTTATGTTAAACTTATATTAAAGTTTATCTTCATTACCCATTCAAGCCGTCTGCAGCCAGTATTAGTCTCAAAGTAGGTTCCTCGTCATCGAAAGTAACATGTTTATACTACAGTAATTCCATTTGTAAAAGAGTTTCTAAAACTTTGGCTAACGTCAGCTCTCTCTCACAAACTACAAGAAAATTCTACAACTTTTCAATTAGACAAATACGTATGTCTAGAGTAATTCCAAAAAAACGTTAATAACGCATACATTTAATACAATATCACAAATACTGATTCTAACAAATTACCATTTTAGACTTTATTTAGCCAAACAAAATACAGGTTTCGGTTAGTTTTTATATTAGACTTCGTTTTGAATGTTTGTAACGACACACGTTTCAATCGATTTACTTTAAATGCATCTATAAGTAAAATTATAAATGAAGTAAAACAACAAAATTTACATTTAGAGTAACAGAACGAACAGTAATAGATGTTTTGTACAGTATTACGTTGTACTTATTCTCTTACATATTTCTATTTCTTCAATGAACAAGTAAGATCCTGAGTAATATTACAAACTGTGATTAACACAAATATCCTCAAATATGTTTACTTCAGTAGCATGAGATGAACAATATACAATAGTCTTGGAGTCGGGATTTTCTTCCCCCCAAAAAAGCGTAATTTTGATGACACAAAAAAAGTACAATCTTGCACATATAACGTCCATGGAATAATATAAGATAAATACCTACTTATATTTAATGTTAATTGTAGTAAGTAAATGATATTACACACACTATACGCATGAACTAGCAATTCATCATGTTAAACGCATTTTCTAGTTTGTCTTAGGCCAAGATCATTAGTGATGATGGGTGGAATTTTCACAAAACTAGTCTAACTAAGTTCCAGGTGGCAAACAAGTAGAATGAAATGAACCTCACATTCAGAACAAAGTACAGTAGAATGAAAACAGGCAACAGTAGAATGAAAACAGGTAACAGTAGAATGAAAACAGGCAACAGTGGAATGAAAACAAACAATAGTAGTTTAGAAATTAAGCTTTTATGAGTAATGAGTGCAATGAATGGGTTTTATATGGGAACTCTTGCCTGGTATTTATTTTTTAGGAAGGCAGTAGTGAAAATGTGTAATTTGTGTGTACAGTTTGTAGGTTGAAGGAGAAGTTGGAGGCTATCATAATTAAAGTAGAGGCAATAAATAAAGAGAAGTAGGAAATGGCAGCAGGATTTCAGGAGGAGCTCAAGCTTTAACATGCACGGAATATATCAGCTAACAATGACTTTCAGCAAGCTAGGAAGAGTATTATTATGGCTAAAAGTAGTACAATTTCATTGTAATGAGCCTATTCTATTGAACAACAAATCTGAGCCCTTGGCTTGTGCAGATGAGAAACTATTAGAGGGACAGAGAAAGATATGGATGATAAACTTAAGAGGGTTATAGTTACAGGTGATTCCTGTGAATAGCATAATCTGTGGGGTACATAGAGAGAAAATAATTATATTATGCTACCCAGGGGCACAGATGGAATATATAACTGAAAGAGCAGAAGATATAATAAAGGGAGCTTGCAGGTTTGGTTGTAATTAAGCACAAAGCTACTCAATGGGCTATCTGTGCTCTGCCCACCACAGGTAATGAAACCCGGATTCTAGCGTTGTAAGTCCGCAGACATACCGCTGTGCCATTGGGTGGCGGGGCTAGCACAGATGCAGTTTTTATTGTGCACGTAGGAGCTAATGATTTAGGGAAGGATAGGTCAGAGGAGCTAATTAATATGTAGAAGGAGTTGATAAAGGCATTTAAAGAAAAATGCCACAGCTTAATTTTGTCATGGATTCTTTCCAGAATTAATTGTGGGGATGAAGTTATAAAGAGATCACTAGGGCTAAGTGCTAGCCTTAGGTTAATATGTGAGGATGGGCAGATTGACCGATTGGACTTGTGGGATCAATTCAATGAAAGAAGGGAGCTTTTTGGAATGGATGGTTTACATTTAAATAGGGTAGATGTTGTTTTGTTTGCAAATGCTATTAACTTAGCTGTAAGAGAATTTTATAAAAAGACTAGACAGTAGTGAGGGCCAGGATAAACTAAAGGCAAAAAAGAATACGAGGTAGAGGAAAGTATCGAAGTAGTTATAAGAGTAGACTTAATTGTTACCATTGTAATGCTAGAAGTATAAGAAATAAAATAGATGCCTTTAGAGCACTGGTAGGAATGGCGTATTTTGATATACTGGGAATAACTGAAACATGGTTAAACGTCGATGATTTTTATGATAGAAATATCTTTGAAATACAGGGTTACAGGTTATTTAATAGGGATAGAGGATTAAAGAGAGAGGAAGAAGTGGCTTGATATGTAAAATGTGAATTACATCCTGTTGAAGTTGAGGATATCAAAGATAATAACAAAGAGATTGAA
>NW_013665785.1:264063-283627 GCF_000517525.1 Limulus polyphemus | reverse complement strand
CGTATCTGATGATTATAAGATGAATGGGTTTTTAAAGTTTGCATTTTATTAAGTTTTTTACTAATGAAGATTTAAGCAGTATTCCACATCTAAAACAGTTGATAGATGGAAACAAGATCGAACAAGATGACTACATTAATTCTGAGCTTGTTAAGAAAAAATTGGGAACTTTCAAGAACGACAAGGCTCCTGGGCCAGATAATTTTCCCCAAGGGTTTTGAAGGAGGTTAAGGATTGGATATGTGAGCCTCTTGATACTTTTTTTTTTGCAAGTCCTTGAACAGTGGGCAGGTACCAGAGGATTGGAAGTTAGCTAATGTAATTAGTAAGTTAGTAATTATAGATGCATTAGACTTACATCAGTTATAGAAAAAGTCTTGGAAAGTCTGATAATTGATGCTTTGTAAAGCAATTTAACAAAGCTTAGAATTTTATTGGATAGTCAACATGATTTCACTAAGGGAAAAATCTTGCCTTACAAATCTTTTGATATTCTTTGAAAAGGTTACTGCTTATGTAGATGAGGGTAAGTGTGTAGATTTGGTGTATCTGGATTTTCATAAAGCATTTGACAAGGTGCCACATAAAAGGCTTGTAAAAATTATTTCTATAAGTTAGCAAATTGGATAGAAGAGTGGCTGGATGGAAGGAAGCATAGGATTGTTACAAATGGAGTTCAGTCAAACTGGATTAATGTTACAAGTGGTGTACCTCAGAGCTCAATCTTAGGATCTTTGTTCTTTTTGCTTTACATCAATGACATAGATGAAGGGATAGTCAATAAATTACTTAAATTTGCAGATGATATTAAGGTCTTGGGTGTTGCTAGCTGTGAAGAGGATGCTGCTGATTTACAAAAGGATTTAGATCATTTAGTGAGTTGGGCAAATAAATGGCAGATAGGCTTTATTTACAATAAATGCAAGATAATGCATGTGGGTTATCATAATTTGAATTATAAGTATAATTTTGATGGGAATAACCTTAACAGTGTCAGGAAAGAAAGGGCTCTTGGTGTAATGGTTGATAAGTCTCTTAAGTCATCCAAGCAGTGTGTTGTTGCTAATGGTAGGGATTTTAGGTTGTATTTACAGAAATATTGAATAAAAGACTAAAAAGATTATAATTTCATTGTATAGATCACTGATTAGGCAAAGTTTGGAGTATTGTGTTCAGTCTTGGGCTCCTTACCTTAGGAAATACATTGAATTGTTGGAAAGGGTTCAGAGGAGGGTTACTAGAATGGTGCCTGGGATGGAGGGGTTGTCATACGAGAAGAGATTTAGATCTCTTAAATTGTTTTCTCTTCAAAAAAAGAAGAGTTAGAGGGGATCTGGTTGAGGTGTTTAAGATTGAAAAGGAATTGATAATGTTGATGCATCATATTTTTTTCATACTTAACAGTGAGAATAGTCGGACTAGGGGATACAAATATAAATTTTGGCAGGGTAGGAGTCATCTTCATCTTCATTTATGACAGTTATATTTTTCTCACATGGTGGATAGCCTTTGGAATGGGTTGTCTTCGGATGTTGGGGAGGCAGTAAATTTAAGTGAGTTTAAGAGAAAGCTTGACAAATATACAAATGATAAGGGCTGACTTTAAGATTTTTTAAATATATATATATATATATTTAATAGTTTTAGTTTAGTTTAGAGGATGGGACAGCCGAAATTGACCAATAGGTCCCTTGTTGTCCCAAAACATTATGTTATGTGAAAACAAATAACAGTAGAATGAAAAAAGAACAGTAGAATGAATAAAAAGCACAGTAAAATGAATACAAAGTAAAATAGAATGACAACAAAGTACAGTAGAACAAAAATAAATAACAGTAGAAGGAATACAAACTATAATTGAATGACTACAAGCTTTACAGTGGAATGAATACAAACTACAATAGAGTGAAAACAAACTACAAACTAAACAGATCTATAGTCGACGTTCCTACAACTCTAGGTTTAATAGTTTGTGGTAGGGCTAACTATATTACTATTAGTATAATTCTATGAAATCAGCATATTTTCCAATTTTTCACAGTTTCCCATACTGAAATTCTAACAATTTCGCAGTGAGTATTTTCTCGCTATTTATTTATCTTCACATTTACTCAGAACAAAGGATTGGTGTGCGTTTAAATTGATCTTTAATGTGGGAAACTACACTGACTTTCACGTGTGCAAGAACACTTACACCGTTTATCACGTTCTTTAAGAAAGGGAGAACATTTTGGTGATATTTTATTTTCCTCCCCTTTTCCTCTATTCTTACTTTAGACCAACTACCTTGCTCCGGACACGAAACACCAGGAAATTGAGTGCTATTCAATATTGATTAAGTTTGCATTTCCTATAAGGTACTTTCTTCTCATGTTTGAGCCTGCTTTACAGCAGCATTATCAATCTCCAGCTGCAGTAGTTAAGTACTCCCAGTGCTACTGCTTCACTTAAAGTTGTCACTTTGATCCATGACTTCTCCTATTACCAACTTCTGGCGTATACGAAATAGACTAAAAAAAAAAAAGACATAAGGTACTTTTTTTTCAAACTTACGCGATATAGTATATATATCTATGTATAAAGAAAAAATAAAATTAAAATATGAAGAACTGACTTTTTTCACATCTATATAACATCGTTCTGAGGTATTTGTAACGTTCCAACCTGCCCTGAATCGATATTTAGTATTACGCCAAGGAAAGACCTGTCTATTAGTGCTTATCGTAGGCGTATCTTCTTCAGAAGCTGGAACAGTTTACACTTAAGTTTTATTTAAATTCTGAATAATTTTATCATATTTTAAATCTATAGGATTATCTGTTTCTCGTAGTTTGTATTAATTCTATATATTTATGCAAATATAATTATAAATTACCATTTTTACACTTACAAACTCGCTGTAGTAGAAACTCTTGTATTATCACAACGAGTACTTGTGTTTTCCTCTGTGTAAAACGTGCTCAAATACGTGAATCATGGTTGTATTATAATGTATACGTCTTTGTTAACGCTTTCCGGTATCTTAGTTATTTTTCAGCGTTCTGCTATGCATGGTAAATATGAGCCACAGCCACCCCTCTTCTTTCCAACGGTCTTCCTCTTTTTTTGTTATGTTTCGTTCTATTTAGTAAGTGAAGTTTTTTTGTGGATATGTAATTCTATAGTTTTCTTGTTACAACCGTTAACTAGGAATGGCAGGGTTATTTGCATAATACATGCCTGAGATCGCCGTAGTAGGATTCTCTCTTTGAAGGAACATAACCTAAACTTAAGACTATGCACAACATTAGAGCTTTCACGTTTCTGAAACGACATGTCAGCACTTTGATTTTAGAAAGGTATATTTTACAACTGTTGAAACTAACATAAGTCGATAAATGTTAACATATTTTAGTTCTAAGTAGCATTCTGCTACGGATATACGTAAAGATACAAAGGTCGGAGGCACTGCCGTATTATTAAACAAAATGTAAAATCGATAAACTAATGAAAACCTTAATCAATCAGTCGGATCATCCGATTCAACTCAATCATAAATACGATTCAATTTAGACCTTCGCTGTAAATGAATTACGTTTCATAATTTTACAGGATTAAGATAAAAATTAATAATATCTTTAATGTTCACTTTTTCTTCCCTTTAAGTTACCACCTCCACCAATGGCTGAGCGGTATGTTTGAAAGCTTATAACGCTAAAAACAGGGTTTCGATACCCGTGGTTGGCACAGCACAGATAGCCCATAAGGTATCTTTGCACTTTAACAACAAACAAACTTTTAAGTTAATAATATGTAAGAATAACTTACAAATTAAGGTTAAAGACATGTGACTTAAATTATCATTTCTTCTGTTCTTAAAATTTCTTAATGCCATTCTCTTAAGCTGTTTGCCACTTCAAAAATACGAATATTAAAAGGTGGTTTCGAAATGAACGACCAAATAGTCATAGATTATTATGAGACGAAGAGGAAATGTGTAGATAATTATTAAATAGTGTTCATTTAGTTTTTACACCCAAGCTAAAAAATTTAAGTTTAACATATATTACAACAGTTACGGTACGAAATAGCTATTAAAGTTTCCATTACCTTAAAGCGAAAAACAAAACAGATTCTAGATATATATGTTGGACTTAAATTCATAACTAACTAGGTATTCCTTGAGTTGGAGGACATTTCGGTCCCTACACTAAGATTTGTTTGTAATTAAGCACAAAGCTACACAATGGGCTACCTGTGCTCTGCCCACCACGGGTATTGAAACTTGGTTTCTAGCGTTGTAAGTCCGAAGACATATCGCTGTGCAACTGGGAGTCCCCTACGCTAAGAACAAGGTAGAAGTAGTCCATTACAAATGCCATCTTACAATGCCTGAGCTCCCTAAAACACCAGTGAAAAACAATAACGCTAAATATAATTGGAAAACTAGAAAACCTTGAACTCATTATCACAGTGACAGCAAAAAGACTGTTTATCTAAACAAAACCTACGTTGCTTACATTGAATATATCGCTAAACATTGCAAGCAATGAAACTCTCCGCGTTTTGTGGTGGTGGTGTTTTTACTTATACTTTACTTATAAAACTTATTTCAATAGTATCATTCGATTTTTAATTCACCTCCAAATGCATGTTTTACATAAATATTAATGCATATACATATAAAACACGCGTAAGAAAAGGTAAGATAAATCTTCATGAATTATCGTCTTAAGCCAAAACTTAAAAAACAAAAACAAGATAAAATGATTAAGCCTGGTGATTAGAAATATCGATTCTAGCTTTTACGCATGCGTAATACTTATCTTTTCACCACATTTCCAAAGCGAGCACACCTGGCGGAAAGATTAGTGGTCATCATGCACGATTCTTCTCGAAAACTATTTCTTTGCATGTAGAGGTTGTGGGTAATGTTCGGTAAAATGTCTTATCTGTGTAAAAAAGCCATGTAGTAAAAAAAACAACTTATCTATCCGGAAAAGTAGATTAAACATAAAATCTTTGAAGTTAAAAGTTAATTGAAAAATGCTAATGTAGTGATATAAATGTTAGTTCTTACTTGAAGCGTTAGTCATTATAGGATAGGTCTCGATAGCTATTCAAAGGAATTTCGAAAGAAGATAAAAATGATTTTTTCACTTTATCCCACGGTCGAAAGTTCTCTAATGTTTTTTTTTTAAACACAGTAATTACATCTGTACTATGTATGTTACTTTTATCAAAGTAATAATTCTGTTACAATATTGACATAGTGGCTATTTTTTGAATATTTAGTCATTGCCAAAACAATGCTAGAAATCGTGTTATTTTGGTATCAACAGTAGAGATAAAACAGATTTAGTTTAAACTTTTTGTTATAGTATATAGCACCTTATAGTGAGGTTGAATTGGGTTTTAAGTGTTATCATTTCAAAGTAATACTGAACAGTATATCTATTGTGTTTTTTATTACATGTAATCAAATATGATTTGAAACTGAACTGAGCAGTCTTTAAATTGCAGGTACCAAATATATCAGTTTAACTGCAACTACCAAAAGGCTGAACAGTCTCAACGGTTTAACTTACAGCTACCAATATATTTTTAAACAAATCGAAACAGTCTTAATATACCAATTTAATCATATCTACAATGAGGTTGAATAGTCTTAATGTAACGATTTTCTTCGCAGTTAAAAGTAAAATTCATCTACAGAAACCGTGTAATTGTAGATTTTCAGAGGCGGAACTTTTATGATAATGGTTCTACCAAGTAATTTTCGAACATAATAGAATATTTTAATACAGCATTTTAATTACAATTGCAAAGATACTGGACATTTATTAAAATAGTTTTCTTAAAGCTACGAAAAATATTTTAAGAAGTATGCGAAATTTTACAGTTTTTTCTCTAGTTATCACGAAACTTCAGCAATAAAAGGGCTTCAAACTGATCAATACAAGTTACGATTTCACTAATTAATTATTTGCTTCTTGTAAAAATGTTTGGCCAATATTTTTGTTATTTATGGTGTTTCAAGTGTTTCTTTTTCTCAACCGTGCTAGGGACATAATGGAATTGGTGTGAAATATAATGGTATGGAACTGGTACATAATGATATGGTCTAATGCATAATGAGATGGAACTGGTGTATAATGGGATGGAACTGGTAAATAATGGTATGGAACTGATATATAATAGTATGGAACTGGTACATAATGATATGGAACTGGTACATAATGGTATGGAATCAGTATATAATGGTATGGAACTGGTACATAATGATATGGAACTGGTACATAATGGTATGGAACTGATACATAATAGGATGGAATTGGTACATAATGATATAGAACTGGTACATAATGGTATGGAACTGATACATAATGGGATGGAACTGGTACATAATAACATAGAATCGGTATATAATGGTATGGAACTGGTACATAATGATATGGAATCAGTGTATAAGTGTATGGAACTGATATATAATGATATGGAACTGGTACATAATGGTATGGAACTGGTACATAATGGTATGGAACTGATACATAATGGGATGGAACTGGTACATAATGGGATGGCACTACTACATAATGGGATGGCACTACTACATAATGGGATGGCACTACTACATAATGGGATGTAAATGGTACATAATTGGATAGAACTGGAACATAATGGGATGGAACTGGTATATAATGGGATGGGACTGGTACTATGTTTTATGTAATTATGTGTGGCGTGTAATGTCATAGTTGTAGAACATATAAAGAATTTTCTTGATCTTGATCCAAATGTTTATTTTCATATTTGTTCGTGTATCAGTCGCTTTCTAAACACTTTTCTTAGTAGTAACAAAACCATCAGGACATTCTTAAGTAGTGTTTTCGAGCGTGACATTGTTTTAGCTTACTTTTATTCATTTTCCAATTTCAATTAAAAATTACCGTCAATTACATGGTGTCAGATATTTCTTTCACGTGCTCACTAAGATAAGCAGTTAGGAAGGTAATATAAAACCTCATGTTATCGACTTACAGAATAAACTTCTGCTTTAAATGCTATTTTATTTTCCGTTTTATATTTTGATGATATCCTTACGATCACTTTGAAATTATGAGAAAATGCTAATAATTTATATAACTTTTGTTAATGAAACTTTTCCATGTTTGCCTTCGCGAAAGACGGCTGAAACCGCGGGAATGCCACAGTTGTTCAGAGTGTCATATCTTAAGGTCAATGAAAGTTTTTATTATACATTTTTCCAGAAACACTTTTTGTACTTTTCATATTTCCTGGAGTTTCTGTCAGTATTTTCAACAGAAAAGAATAAGAATTTTGATAAATATAACAGACACTAGTCGAATTACACGTAATTATGAAGACATTTTAAGACTAAAGCTATTGAATATTGCAGATAAAACTGTCAAATCTGATTCTAATATAAGTAATGTAACGTCTTTATTATTGTTGTTTAACTTATGTTACAAACTATGACGAAGCAATTCAGATGTTTAGTTAAAAGTATAAAAAAATACACTGTCAAAAAGTATGTGATATCTGTGTTTCAGACAGTTTGAAATTTTGAATAATTATATCTGAAAAATGTTAAAAGGCACTACATCAAAAATAGTGAAATATGTGTTTAAACACTTTCGAAAATTTAAATAACAACACCTAAAAATATTGCATTGGTTGGACTTGGATTTGTTTGTTTTGAATTTCGCGCAAAGCTACACGAGGACTATCTGTGCTAGCCGTTCCTAATTTAGCAGTGAAAAACAGCTAGTCATCACCACCCACCGTCAACTTTAGGGCTACTTATTCACCAACGAATAGTAGGATTGATCGTCACAGTATAACGTCCCCACGAGCATGTTTAGTGGGACGGGGATTCGAATTCGTGACCCGCAGATTGAGGGTCGGGCGCGATAACCACCTGGCCATGCCAGGCCTTGAAAGCGTGACATTGTAAAGATAGAGATATTCAATTGTTCACTTAAGAGACCACACGTTTTAATCATCTTACGTCTATTACTATTTTGAACATTCTCCAAGTTTACCTTATGGAAATACAAAAAAAACTTTAAATTTACTATCCCCTAATCTATGGGTGTCCCCTAGCGGCTCAAAGGTAAGATTGTAAACGCATAATGCTAAAAGCCAGGCTTTGATACCCGTGGTGGGCACTGCACAAATAGCTCATTGTGTAACTTTGCGCTTAACAAAAAAGAAACTTATTCTACGGGAAGTCGCAATCTTGTTAGATGTTTTAGTGATTATTGTTTTCAAATGCTTAAAATATTTTTGTCGTTGACTGTTGCCTGACAATTATGTGGTTAGACCCCGAATGATTTGCATGTGTTTTGTATAAATACAAAATGAACCTGTTTTTGACATAGAAATGGGATGAACTCAGTCAAGAAAAAAGTCACATTGTACATTTTGCTGTATCATAAAGGAAAATAAACGCTACAGTACAATTTATAAATACGATGTTTACGATTAAAAAATAAATAAATTAACTGTGAGCCTTAATACCCAGTCTGCGAGTCAGGTGGGTTGATTCCCAAACAAAACTTTCTCGTTTCTCTGTTGTTGTTTTTTTTTTGTTGTTAATTCTGAATATAGATTTGAGCTACTTGCCGTATGTGGATTCTGAATCGCCCACCAATGTGGCGAAATTCGCACTAGTTTTTAGACTATGAAGGAGTTAAGCCTATATTCCCATCTAAAATTCCACACAACACATGGTAGTAGCCGCACGTGTTGCGAAATACAAGATCTGATTCCTCAGCTTTATGTAGCCGTTTTTTTTTCGTGGTTTTCGCAAGTTATGTCCATAGAAGTGGCTGAGGAAAGCTCAACAAAGCTTAATTGTCACTTTCTGTAAGGTGGCTAAGTGCATTATCAGTTCGAACATGAACACAGTCCGGCCAATCCCCTAAACTCTACATCTTTGTGGCCGAAAACTATTGAGAGGTGAATTCTTTTTGAAGTAAAGTTTGGTTTCTTGAGATTGGCGGATCGTTCCCTTTATCGGAGTATATTTTTTAGTCTTAATTTGAATACCGGAAACTGTACCCACCCATGCCTCCGAATTCGTTCTGATCGACTCGCAGACTGAACGTGAAAACGTGAGATGATGAAATAAAGACAAAAGATTTGTTCAAAAGTTTCTAAGGAGCATAAAAGTAAATGTGTACCAGTGCATTGGTACAAGTACTGTATCACTTTACTAAAGGTTATTCCAGTTTTTTTCGCCCCCAAATTAGTCATATAGGTAATAAAAATTCATATATGCTCTATTGCAGAAAGTATCATAAAATGTGAATTAAGAGTTAAACAAAAAAGCCATTCGGTAGTTATAAAAATTAAAAGCAAATTTACTTGAACATGAATAAATATGTTTAGATTTTATTTCAATTCACAGAAAAGAACCCCCCCCCCCAATTCCCTGCATCAGATATAAAAAGTGTTTAATCTGAAATTTAAATGATAAGAATATGCGAGAAATAGATAAAACACACACACAATATACTATAGTAACTTCTACATAGTCACCTCAATAGTGACATTAGGCTTACAAACATAAGCAGCTAAGAAGGTAATATAGCAAGTGTATAGAACCTTATTTTATTGGCTTTTAATTAAAACCAGGAAAAGTCCATATTTATAAGGATAATACACGCACGGTACTACTGATGCAAATTATGAATGCTATAGAAAAGTTAATGAGTATGGAAAAAGAATAGTTCCAGCCTATACATGGCTGATTAACTTCAAATTCTCTTTCTTTTATTTTCCTATATAGTTTTTAATTGAACAAGTGCTAGATTATAAAGCAGGAGTTCTATGAGCTTAACTTGCTGTTTATTTTGGTAGATTATACCGAACAAAGGAGAGTAAGTTTTACACAAGGGAAATTTCATTAGCACTTTGCTTGCGTTAGCAACTCTATACAAAAATATTTTAATGTTTGAAAATGTAAAGTAAAACACTTCATTTGAATTGTATCTGAGCCCTAATACTCCCTAATGTTATTGAATTTCGGGCAAAGCTACTCGAAGGCTATCTACACGTCCTTAATTTAGAAGTGATAAACCAGAAAGAAGGTAATTACTCAACACTACCCACCGCCAACTCTTGGGCTACTCTTTACCAGCGAATAGTGGAATTGACCGTCACATTCTAATGCCCTTAGCTGAAATGGCGAGCATATACAGTCATGGGTTTCGATCCCCCAAACCGCAGATTGCTCGTCAAGTACTCTAACCGCCGTGCCGGGCCACTCCATAATCGATGGTCAAGTTACTCCTCTGCTCTTGAACTTTTATGTAATAAATCAGTCAGCTAGTAAAATATATTTCATCATCGTAAGTCAAACTACTGACTTCTGGTGAAACTTTAAGAATGTTTCAAATTCGTTGACGAGGAATCCACTTTGAGACTAATAATGCTTGGAGACGGCTTGAATGGGTAACGAAGAAAACTTTAATATAAGTTTAACATAACAGCAAATATACAACCTGATGATGACAAAACCTTGTCGAAATGTTGTACATGTGCTGTTATGTTAAACTTATATTAAAGTTTTACTTCATTACCCATTCAAGCCGTCTCCAAGCATCATTTAAGAAGGTTTCTTTGAAATAGGACGGTTTGTGATGGAATGTGTCCATTGCGATTACTAAGGCTCCAAATTTTGAGGTTTCATTTCCAAAATCAAAGAATTATGACCATGACACCTAACCCAAAACAAAATTCAATGTGCTGAAACTTTATTATAGGACAGGAGTGGTCAAATTGTTCATTATTTTGAATTTACTTGTTTGCATGACTTATCATCGTTACTTGATTTACTATTCAATGAACAATTAACATTTGTGCTGTAAGTTGAAAATATCTTAGTTCTATGCACAAAGTATAACACAATTATATTGTCACTTGAAAAACATGTTTTACATCGAAAGGTGTTTTGAATTAAGACATTGAAAACGTTTAGACTGAAACATATTTATTGTTTCAACTCGAAGTATCAACGTTTCAGTTTGAGATGTAAGTGTTGATAAAGTATATTGAAGATGCCAATGTAAGTGTTGATAAAGTATATTGGAGATACCAATGTAAGTGTTGATAAAGTATATTGGAGATACCAATGTAAGTGTTGATAAAGTATATTGGAGATGTCAATGTAAGCGTTTTGATAAAGTATATTAGAGATGCCAATGTAAGTGTTTCGATAAAGTATATTGGAGATGCCAACGCAAGTATTTTGATAAAGTGTATTGGAGATGCCAATGTAAGTGTTTTGATAAAGTATATTGGAGATGCCAATGTAAGTGTTTCCATAAAATATATTGGAGATGCCAATGTCAGTGTTTCCATAAAATATATTGAAGATGCCAATATAAGTGTTTTGATATTGGAATTCAAAGGCAGATAAAACAGTTCAGTGTTTCATTTTTAGTTGTGCTCTATAAGAGTAGTTTATTTTTCAACCAAAATATTTCATTTGAGATACATTTCTTGTCTGAGAAATACTCCACGTTTCTACATTGTGGATTCAACAACTTTTTCAATCTCTGCATCTATATATTTTACACATATTGAATTGTAAATATTTTAAGGACATGATATTAGAATTAGAAAGACAAGGTCTTTTTACTTTATTTCGTAAAGATGATATTACGTTCTTATAATGTAAGGTTTTAGTTTGTTATTAGTACTTATTTGTGGCCATTATGAAGACCAGAATGCCAAATTTAAGGATAGTTTTAACTTCTCTTTTCATGAGTTTGACTTTAAAAACCTGTTTTTTTGTTCTAGCCTATGTATATATTTGTTCGGAGCAACGACTTTCTAGTAACTAGCTGCAGAAAGAGATTAATTTTCAAAACGTTATTGGTTACGTACCACATCTTTTTCTTTTTGATTTCGAGTTATTAATTATATGAGGTTTGTGAACATATTCGTTGTGCTAGATATTGATCTCCAACAGAGTGTGATTCTTAGTTCAGTAAATAGTATGCAATCAAGATACAATATATATTCCCACTATGGCCTAGTTTTTCTTTTCTGTATTTTACGGGCGACCTTCTTTGATTATTTTATTTAACTTAAATTTTCATCAGTCTTTTCAAATTTTACAGTTAAAATAACTGCCAAAACTGGAAACTGAAGTATTTACAACGGCTTGCCATGGATTTTTTATTGTTTTATTTTTTGACAAATGGCCAAAACATTGGATTCAAAATTATAAAAGTACCGACTGACCAGCCTCTCATTTAGAAATTGTTGAGAATAATATTTAAAATTTTGGAACGTTTTTACTTAAAGATCATGTTCATTAATATATAAAAAAAAACATTTGTTTTTTGTAAAACCCTACCGTAATTATTGGAGATATATCTGACAAATTAGTACAAAATCAATATATTAGAAAATAAGCAAGTACTGAAGAATAACCACAAAATCTTCAACACAATACTTACAAACTGATAAAACTCTATATTCGTTATCTTTAAAAATCTGTAACTTTATTAGTTTCACAATGTGTTTTTTGCAAAAGACACTACATATATGTTTATAAGATGTCTTTGGTTATAATTTTTGGATTCTTTGCTCTTGAGAATATCATTTATTTTTTCTTCAGAAAATCAAGAAACCATATGAATATGTAGCTCTACTTGATAAACTTCTAAAATATACCCAGAATGGCTCTTAATACGTCATCTTTACTGATTTTATTTGCTCCGATCCTCAGGGGAATATTTAACTTTGCATCACTCAATTGATGTGTAAGATTGATAACGTGAAAAAGAAAAAAATTATAAAATCTATAAAATTTAATAGCAAAACCAATAACTAGACCTACACGGTTGTAGTACTTAGGAAATATTAGTTTATTTGGTGCTTTCCTGCGGCGTTGTTTTAGTAGTACTTATTGGAAATGGTTGAGATAATTTATAAGTTCTAGAGAATGTATGAAAATTATCATTCTTAATTTTGTGTCAGAAAACATCTCTAACGCTCGTGGGATTAAATATTCCCAATTTATATTTCTTAAACTGATATGTTTTTTTAAAAGGATTGTGTGAAATTCACTGGTTATGAGGTTATAGTTATGTTGTTTGGTAAGCAAGTTTTCTTCACTTTTCGCCTAGAGTAATTACTTGTCAAATTTAAGCCATTAAAACATTGATAATAAATTATTGAACTTTCAGAATATTCAGTCTATTTCCAAACCTGAAAAAAAAAAATTGCATGCGTTAGTGTTAAAACTGTTTACTTTTCATACACCTACTCAGACTGAAATGTTTTTTGTGTTTTTTTTATTTAGAGTTAGACCCGTTTTTCTTTTATACACCTACTCAGATTGAAAATGGTTTTCGCTATAACTTTAGACGTATTATAAACACTGCTATTTGTTATGATACTTCTCAAACTTTTTAATGGTGCCAAGCGTGGCCCAATGATTAGTGTGCCAGACTGTGCATTTTAGGTTCCATGATTCGTGTACAATTAAACAAAAATACATTAGGGCGTAAGTGCGTTATAAGGGTGACAACCAATTCCCACTGTTCGATCAGTGTAGACCAAGAGTTAGCAGTATATGGTGTTGACTAGCTACCTTTTCTCTAGTCTATCACTTCCAAATTATGGACGGCCCACCAGTGGCACGGCGGTATGTCTTACAACGCTAGAATCCGGTTTTCGATACCCGTGTTGGGCAGAGCACAGATAGCCCGTTATGTAGCTTTGTGCTTGATTACAAACAAACAAACAAAAATAATGGGCCACTAGTGCAGACATCCTTCAAGTATCTCTGCGCAAAATTCAAACCAATTTATTTTCAATGGATCGTATAATGTTCAATACTAGATTCAATACAGGTAAGTGTATTACACACGTCTGTGAGTATTATAATAAGTTTGAATAGATCAGGCAAATTCTTCATACTTAGAGCAAGTGAGAGAAAACTGTGAATCCCCCTTTTTTTTTAGAAAATAATTGTTTGTTTATTGGAACTTGCACAAAGCTGCACAAGTGTACAAAGCTAGTAAACACCACCCATCACCAACTCTTGTCAGACCAAACAGTAGGATATTTAGTCATTACCCTTGTAAGTGTGGAACACGATATTTTCTGGGGTGCTAAGAAGCCACACACCATGAAATCTTGGCTCTACAGTCTGACACATTGTCCAATGGGCTCATCTCACATAAAATAATACGTGGGTGTTGTAATAAGTTTTTTTTTTTAGAATAAAGCCACAGTGTGCCCTACTGTGTCCACCGCGGGGAATCGAATCATGTATTTTAGCATTGTAAGTCCGTAAACTTACCGCTGTTCAACCGGGGGACTTTGCAATAAGTAGTATTTTATTTGTGTTAGCAGTCAAATCACATTGTCCAACATTTATTCATGTTTAATAATTTAGAAAGTTTGTTTCACATTGTCTAAATTTTCATAAATGCAAGCATGTTTAGGCTAATTTTCAGTATAGACATGACACGCACCTGATTTTGCTATTGTTAAACTCATAAGTAAATGAACTACGAGTTCGAACTTTGTTTTTAATCATCTATATTTCCCTATTATTTCATTCCGCTCGACCTACCTCATAATTCAACCATATTTTCTACGCCAAAGTTCTAGTGGCTGTTTGAGTTGACAATTCGCATTGAACAACAGCGAAAACGGAGGTATGAGATAAATGGAAGAAAGAAAAATATGACTGTCAGTTTGTTTAAAACAAATAATAAATAATACCTTTATAGTATATATATATATATATGTTTGTTTGTTTATAATTAAGCTACACAAAGCTATCTGTACTCTGCCCCCACGGGTATCGAAACCCGGTTTATAGCGTTGCAAGTCCGCAGACATACCGCTGTGCCACTGGGGGGCATATACGTTGGTCTGAATGCATGTGGATTACAAGAGAATTATATAATATATGATAAAATATGTCATTATAACCAACAGAACAGTTATTATTAGCTTATAATGAGCTCAAACTTGTGCTATCTTAGAGAATGCTTTAAAAAGACTTGTAAATTCAGTCTTTTATATATTATAATAAGTAATCAAAGCGAAACTATCTAAAACTGAAAGTATCAGTTTCAGTAAGATAATATTATTTAAACTTGTGACGGATTTATTATTATATATTTCTTTTAATATCGACGTTTGTTTAGATTAAATTTGTATTTAGAAACATACATAGCTATACTGTTAAATATGTATTGCGAAACTTCCGCCTATTTTCCAAAGTTGAAAAAGATTCTCGAAAGTAAGAATCAACGATATACGTGTGTTTGTGTAAACGCTTGTGTTAGCGTCAGCATTGTTACGTAAAACTGAAATTTCGAAAAACTCTCCACACGCTTATAAATATAATTAACGCGACATGCCAAAAGAGAGTATCTATTGTTAGTTTGCTATAGTCAGTGTGCTATAAACTTCGGAAGCTATAACTGTGATTGTTATAACGCTTATCAATCGGAAAACTTCAGATATTTGACCAGGAGTATTTACAAAGTTCGAACATTAGAAATCATTTAACTTCAATGGATTCTCATCGGATATTAGTATGTTTACGAAAACATTATACAACTTCATCGTGGAAAACTTGGCGTGTGTGGCTGGTGAATAACGAAGGACAAAGCTAGCTAGCTCCGTGTTAAGTGAATTATACCTACGTCAGCTCGTAATTAACTCGCTTATCGTGAACCCTCGATAAGATATCGAAGAAGTTCCAAACTAGAAAGAAGACTTTATTTTGCTTGTAACTTTGTGAAACTTTTGTTTATAAATCATTGTTTGTAATAACTATTGGTAATAACTGTTATTGTAAATTGTATTTTTGTGTGTATATTAAAACATATTTGTAGTAAAAAATGAAACTGTGTGTATCAATCTTGTTGGCAAATATCATAAACTAACTATATATATATCGGCTTTTACTTAACTGCTAAATACAAAATACAATTTAACTGCTAAATTTAAGATATCATTTAGCTCGGTTTCAGACCTTTCGAAATTGTAATACGTAACAAACTTGATAAGAGAAGTAATTATGACCTCATCCTAAATGTGTGTCTCATTAGATACAATAAGTAATTACGGCTTCATCCTATATGTGTTTCTCATCAGATACAAGAAGTAATTATGGCCTCGTCTTATATGTGTGTTTCATTAGATACAAAAAGTAATTATGGCATCATCCTGTGTGTGTGTGTCTCATTAGATACAAGAAGTAATTATGGCCTCATCCTATGTATGTGTCTCATTAGATTCAAGAAGTAATTATGGCCTCATCCTATGTATGTGTCTCATTAGATACAAGAAGTAAATATGGCCTCATCCTATGTGTGGTCCTCATTAGATGCAATAAGTAATTATGGCCTCATCCTATATGTGCGTGTCTTAGTTGTAGACTATTTTTTTAACAAACGAACAGAAATAAAATTCGGAAATATATTTTCATTCTCTTTATGTAATATCCTTAATATCCCATAAAATATCAGTGTCATATAGGTATAATATGTATAATATTTGTGATATTAATGATTTATTATCCTAAAGAATTCCTATTTATTTATTTTTTCTTCTTTCATGAGCTACTTCTCAGCTCGTTTCCCATTAGAAGTCTTATACTCGATAAGTAAGTCTCCTGACACAACTTACAAGTAAAGTCCATTAAAGATCCCTAACATTTGGTAGAGGATTAAACGGTTAACTACTGTTTGTTTTTCTTAAAAATAAGAAATGAGACCTAAAAGAAAAAATAATAAAACATAGTCAAAGAAAAATTGTAGATATCAATCAAATCCTTCATCTATGTATCACATATATATCACAATATGTATATTTGCTTCAGATATTACAGAGTATTTCACGAGAAATACACAGTGTGATGTATATATATATAACAGTACAGCTTGCTATGATGATGTATATTTGATTCCTTTTTGGATTTTGCTCAAAGCTACACAACAGTTTGCTACCCTAGCCACTCAATATTAAAGTGATAGTGGAAAAGGAAATCAACTAGTCAGCACCATCCAAATCTTTGGTTCCTCTTATCAGGCCGAATAATCCACTTACGACCCCAAAGTGCTAAGCGCTAAGTGCGATTTAAAAAAATATTTTTGGAGGTAATGGGACACAAACCACGTAACCTCAGCTCTATTGTATAGCATGCTAGCCATTGGGTTTCGCTTGACTAGCTATAATAAGAAAGAAAACTTTTATGAAATATTCTTTATTATCTACTGTATCGAGGATGTATGGCCTTCTTCTTTATTCACTGCCAGGATTGTTATTAAATTTCTTAAGCACTCAAGCATCACTCATGTGATGCTTTAGAGTTAGGTGGTGTAAAAGTTCTGTTGACTTTATTACCTTGAACCTCCCGAACGATATCAATACTATAATACATTGGAAAACTAGCTCACGTAACTTTAAAGGAATTCAGTGTGAAATGATTTTGTAATTCGTGTATCTTCTGTAAAAAGTTCTAAAAAATATACAAACAGAAACATTGTAATAAATAAGAAAGTGTTACGTTGAATTTATTTGAAATTCGTTTGTTTAATTTGTTTTCGTTGTTAAGCACAAAACTATACAATGGGCTGTCTGTGCTGTGCCCGCCACGCGTAGCGAAACCCTGTTTTTAGCCTTAAGTCTTACAGCTGAGCCATTGAGGGGCTATTTGAAATTCACGCATTCGTATTATACTCTTGTTTGATTTTTTATGAGAATTACTTCAAGAAAACGTAGTAATCTCTCCTCCTGCTATTGAGTTAAAAAAATCCCAACAGTGCACTACTAAAATTTATGTTAGACATTAGAGTGAATTTAATGCGTTACTAAGTGTATCAGTACTGTGATGTAAAATAACTGTACTCCAGAGTGGGTATTATCATTTCTAATAAACCATTCCAACAACTTAAATTCACTCGTGTTTAATTGCTATCAGCTTTACATAAAAGAAAAAGATATACATATGAATTGTCTTGACTTATGGACAATGGTCGTGTGTTCAACTACAAGTTTCACATCGTTAAACAAACACTGCTTTAAAATCAATATTAAAATTGTTTATTTCTCTGTTTGTAGAATTACATGATACTGTTCCTTTATTCTATCTTATTGTTTCTTCAAAAATAGTCTTGGTAAGAAATTCGACTGTTTTTTGTTGTTAAAGTAATGTTGTGGGATGACGTAATGAATCAAAAAGAAACGAGAAACCACTAGGAAGCTTCTTCAGTTTTACTGCGTGTTTAAGTGAGAGAACAGTTGATTGTCACTATTCATCAACTACGTTGTTACAGTTGTTAATTGCCTTCATCAAGTAGGTCTTAGAAACAGATAGTTCCGCTATAAACGAGGATATAGTGTAGTTAGCGTAAAGCTCCAGTTACCCTGTAACGAGGCAAGAGCTGAAGTACAAAAACAAAGAGTTTTTACTTACTGTAACAACAAAACCTCTGAAAAGGATAAGACGTAAATATCCTTTAAAATCAGAACTTATATATAAAGGTATTAAATCTCTGTTTCTATTTGATTATTTTTTCCTACACATAATATGTTATTAGTTGTTAAGTTTAACAAACTACAAACCCCCAGTGGCACAGCGGCATGTCTGCGGATTTACAACACTAGAAACCGGGTTTCGATACCCGTGGTGAGCAGAACACAGATAGCCCACTGTGTAGCTTTGCGCTTAACTTCAAACAAACTAGAAAGGTAATCATAAAAAAATGAACATCAGATCTGCTGAAACTCGTTATAAATACCCATTTCCGGTGCGATGTTTACATTACTTTCCTAATCAATTGAAGTAATATGTGACGTGTAGGTTTTTAATTCCTTTCAGTTGTTAGCAGTGAACATTTGATGACGCCCATCAGCTTTTGTTACTTTTTGTAATGGCACCAAGTTCTGGGACACTTACCGTTTTATGTTAGCTTTCAATGATTAATTATTATAGCTTATTTCCACCAGCTTTTGATATTCGTACCCTAAAGCGACATTCACTAACAGACGCCAGTTTTCGATGATTTTTTTTAGTAATATCCATTGACTTTCTCAAGCTTTCGATATTATTTACAGTGTTACCCGTCACCGATGTCCACGGACTTTGGATATTCCATGCAGTGCTATATAGTCAGTCATATTCGACGGGTTTTGATAATTAGTCATTCTAACATTCTGTGACGTTCACCATGCTTTAGTATTCCTTACGTGGTATTTAACGGCATGCTGTGCAGTCTTGACTTTTGAACCTTGTAACACTGCCAAAGCTGTTAGATACCTACACCTATTCCTTGCGTGGTATCTAAGGGCATGCTGTGCAGTCTTGGCTTTTGAACCTTGTAACACTGCCAAAGCTGTTAGATACCTACACCTATTCCTTACGTGGTATTTAACGGCATGCTGTGCAGTCTTGGCTTTTGAACCTTGTAACACTGCCAAAGCTGTTAGATACCTACACCTATTCCTTACGTGGTATTTAACGGCATGCTGTGCAGTCTTGACTTTTGAACCTTGTAACACTGCCAAAGCT
>NW_013665785.1:240603-263063 GCF_000517525.1 Limulus polyphemus | reverse complement strand
GGCTTTTGAACCTTGTAACACTGCCAAAGCTGTTAGATACCTACACCTATTCCTTACGTGGTATTTAACGGCATGCTGTGTAGTCTTGACTTTTGAACCTTGTAACACTGCCAAAGCTGTTAGATACCTACACCTATTCCTTACGTGGTATTTAACGGCATGCTGTGCAGTCTTGACTTTTGAACCTTTTAACACTACCAAAGCTGTTAGATACCTACACCGTTATCACCTTCAAAATAGATTATGCAACAATTCACCACCACTGTTACTGTTGATGTAATTAGAATTATTTGAGAATTCCATAAACACTATTACTTCACAAAAATAACGACATGGAAGCAGTCGTAAAAACACTATAAGAAAATTATTTCTCACAAGCTGAAGTACCCGTCCTTTATCCGGGTTATGAACTGAAGAAAATGTGGGGGTGGATAATATAATAAATAACGCAAACTCCTAACTTTCACACAATTTAGTTATCACATAACATATTATTACAGTATTCATTATTACCTCCCCGTAAATTTTTGTATAAACTTTAATAACTCACTATATATATATATATATATACTAAAAACTTGGTATAAACTGTGAGATGGTCAGGATAACTTTTAGGAAGAGATTGCGACCCAAATATTAACGGCTGGGGTGCTTTCTGTTACCCGCTTCGAACCCCCAGCTTTTAATGTCCTTCCACAGTGTTTTACGTTATTACGTGATTAACGGTCATTGGCTGCAGTGTTTTACAGGTCATGGGTCATAGTAGAAAGTGGTATAACTCAAGAAACGGCTCTTTATATCAGCCTTATGGAGGATGTTGGAATAAAAGCTTCATCTGAGGTTATGTATTATTGCAATAGTGGCGGCCATTTTATTTCATTTCATTCCTCCATATAGAGTGCTAGCGCACTTTCTGAGATATATAAAACATTTGTGTGCCCTCCCTCACACTGCATGTATGTTCTACCATAGAAAGTATAATACTTTTTTGT
The DNA here is from genome assembly GCF_000517525.1 of Limulus polyphemus. Taxonomy (NCBI): domain Eukaryota; kingdom Metazoa; phylum Arthropoda; class Merostomata; order Xiphosura; family Limulidae; genus Limulus; species Limulus polyphemus. Next base: position 262,071 of record NW_013665785.1, on the reverse strand, counting down.
CTAAGGACGTGGCGCCACCTATAAATGTAGGTAACGTTAATTTACATGAATGATAATAAATGCTCAATAACAGCAATAATGTTGGTGGAAGGGGTTATGGACTCTCCATTAACAAGCCCCTTATTCCAGATTATCATCCCACAAAGTGTGGTTGAGATTGGCCCACCGACCTAGGATTAGTTAGATAACGGACAGACACACACACTTTTTGTGCTTTACGTATATAAATTGCTGCATCACTTATAAAATGGTAAATGTAGAAAAGTTATGACTTACTGCAACTCGCTGTGTCCACTAACCAAATATTTTAATAATTTTGTAACATTCAAATCAAACTTGTTTGCTGTTTTCACGAAAGTTGGGCGACATCTTGGATCTTCATAAGTCTATAGTTTATTGCATGCTTGTCTGTTTAACAATGGATAAACATGAGTTTCAAATTAGAAGGATGTTATATCGATACACTTAAGCCTTACTGCTTGACGTTTTTTTAAACAAGAGAACCCAGTGGCACAGCGGCGTATCTGCGGACTCATACTGCTAGAAACCTGGTTTCAATACCCGTGGTGGGTAGAGCACAGATAGCCCTTTGTGTAGTTTGGTGCTTTATAACAAATAATCTCAACAATATTATAGTGGCTGCATTGTTACGTAATCACTATTTCATTAAAAAGTTTAGCTTTGTGTAATTTCAATGTAGGAAATATCTCATTCAAACCAAATTTAAAAAAAAAAACTTTCTGTAGAAACTGATGAGCGAAACATTAACCAAGTCAGATAAAAAGGTTTTTGTTTCTTTCAGAGGTGACACAAAACAAATCTAAATCTTCAGCTTCTAATCACTGTCGAGCTAATTAAATAACACAATTGATAGATAACTGGACATAATCAAATGCTAGTCTTACCAATTTTTGTTGTATAACATTTATGAATTTTACTTGTAAAGCTTTACTTTATTATCAATTCTTTAAATCACAGGTGCCTTAAATTCTGCCATAGAATATATATATATATATATTAAATAATCTTTTCGAAGCCTGTCATTATGCAGTTTCCCATTAGGTGTTCCAAAGTTAGCTGATTAATAAATAATTATCAATTCTTTTAAAAAAAAACATATAATACCAGCTTAAAGTATATAATTAATGTTAGTGTGATCGTAGTAAGGACTTTTTATCTTTTTTCTTCTTCGGCCAAGGAATTATCTCCGCTATAATAAAAGTGAATAACAACGCTCGTTTATCCTAAAAAAATACATTAAACAAGTCTGCATTCCTCTCGTTAGAAGGACCCTGTACCTTTTAGCATAAAGATGAACAATCTTTTCCGCTTATTAAAAGTAATGGTCTTTCTAGAAAACTCTTTCTTCAAACAAAGATTAATGGCTCTTTCGGTCCCCCATTGGGATCCTAACCCATATTATGAGTTTTAAGTCCCAACTCATTCCCCAACTTGTTTGAACAACTAAATTCCAATGGAATTTTTTATTCTGTTTTATAAGTTTACTACACTTTCATGTTATCTGTTATTTAACACAGATATTTTTAAGTAGGATTTTCTTATAAATTATAATAGGTTTTGATTACGGTGACGATTATGTTTATTTTGTATTATGAGCTAACGAGATGTTGAAAGCCCTTTAGGATAACCTAAATATCACAAGTTGCAATTTTTGCAATCAAAATTGAATGCACACCGATAGTTTAAGGTAAATTACTCCATCTGAGTACAGACAACTATAAAAACTAACAAACGTCGTCGAATACGGTAAATTACTCCATCTGAGTGTATACAACTATAAAAAGTAACAGACGTCGTCTAATACGGTAAATTACTCCATCTGAGTGTATACAACTATAAAAAGTAACAGACGTCATCGAATACGGTAGATTACTCCATCTGAGTACACACAACTATAAAAACTAACAAACGTCGTCGAATACGGTAAATTACTCCATCTGAGTACACACAACTATAAAAACTAACAAACGTCGTCTAATACGGTAAATTACTCCATCTGAGTGTATACAACTATAAAAAGTAATTTACACTGCCTGAAGACACACACTTAGTCCAAAATAACTTGCACTGTCTGAGCGCACACAGATAGTTTAAAATAGCTTACACTGTTTGAATACACACAGCTAATTTGAAATAACTTACACTATCTGAGGACACACACTCAGTTTAAAATAACTTACACTCTGAGCGACACAGTTAGTTTAAAATAACTTGCACTGTATGAGTACACGCAGTTAGTTTAAAATAACTTACACCGTCTGAGAACACACATTTAGTTTAAAACAACTTACACCGTCCGAGAACACACCATTAGTTTAAAATAACTTACACTGTCTGAGGCAAATAACTAGTTTGAAATAATTTACGTTGCCTGAAGAAACAAAGATATTTTCAAATTACTTACGCTGTCTGTGCACACACACACACATCTAGTTTAAAATAACTTACACTGTCTGAGAACACACAGTTTAAAATAACTTATACTGTCTGAGTACACACAGTTAGTTTAAAATAACTTACACTTCGTATGTACTCACAGCTGGTAAAAAAAAAACAGAAAGAAAAACACTTCATCCACACACATTTAAGCAAGGTGATGATAATTCAGATATATATACTAATATTTGTTTGAAAACTGACCTTTGAGCCGGTGACAGCTCTTTATAAGTTCGAAGCTTAGATTTCAAGTAAATATTTGTGCATTTCAGAAGAAACTTAACTCGCTTACTACTCACAAGTGCTTTAATATAGCATACACTGTTTGAATTCACACAGCTAGTCTGAATTAACTTACACTATTAATCTAAGTATTTATGAATATTTCTACGGAGTTACTAATACTAAACTTATTTAATATTCGAAGAAATAGACTTTTTGAGTAAATTTGGATCTCTTCCTTCATCTGGACCATTAAACTGATGGAGAACCGAATGTTTATTTTCGCTTTGATGTAAACCAAGAAGAAGAAAAGTGAAGTTAGATTAAAAACTTAAACCTCTTCATTTTTTAAAGTTAATAAGAGACTTGTTTTTATTATGGAGTAATTTAAGTACTTCACAAGCTGTGATTACAAAATTAAGTACTGAAAACAACTAATATACTTAATGTTTTGTCAAAAAATAATTTTTGGATAGGATCGCATAATTTGCATAAACGTTTAGACATAGTCTTTTTATAAATATTTCTTTTAATCTACGATCCCCTAAAAAAGTGAATGATGCAATATCAATTGTTATTCTTTATAATCAAATCTCCCTTTTTTAACAAATAGTTCAAGAAATGTTTCTCTCCATGGGCCGCATTTTGCAAAAATCTTTACGTTTCAATAATCAATCTTATTTTGACATCTCAAGTCGTAAAGCATAACAATTTGAATATTCTTTGTTAGTTTTGTAATGTCATAGTTTCAAAAACTTCAATTTAACTGTGTTAAAAATAGTGTTATTATAAGCATTAACAGTAATTTCATTCCATAGTAAAGTTAGAAAAATAAAATATTGTTTTTCCTTCTCTATTTTGGTTTTAGAAGTAATTCAATTTATTTCAACTTATGATAATTCTAATAACTTAGTAGTTAATGTGGTCTCTTTGTTAGGTTTCTAATGTTTCCTACTTTCAACAATTCATGTAGATCATAATGTGGTCTCCTTGTCAAGGTCTAATGTTTCCTACTTTTAACCACTCATAGAGATCATAATATAGTCTTCTTCTCAGACCTAATGTTTCCTACTTTAACCGTCTATATAGATTATAATGTGGTCCCCTTGTCAGGTTCTGATGTTTCCTATCTTAAACCACTCATATAGATCATAATATAGTCTTCTTTTCATACCTAATGTTTCCTACTTTAACCGTCTATATAGATTATAACGTGGTCCCCTTGTCAAGGTCTAATGTTTCCACTTTTAAACCACTCATATAGATCATAATACAGTCTTCTTTTCAGACCTAATGTTTCCTACTTTAACCGACTATATAGATTATAATGTGGTCCCCTTGTCAGGTTCTAATGTTTCCTATTTCAAACCACTCATATAGATCATAATATGGTATTCATTTCCCACCTTAAGTTTCCTAATTTTATTCATCCATATAGATTATAATGCAGTCTCCTTGTCAGTACCTAACGTTTTCTACTTTCAGCCATCCATACAGATTACAATGTGATCTCCTTTTCAGGACCTAAAGTTTCCTACTTTTATCCATCCATATAGATTATTTGGAGCTAAAGTCCAACAGTAGAAGGAAGCTGAAGTAAGTTAACTTGAACTATTACAGAAGGAAGCTTGTTTCGTGCTGTTTCTTTTCTAAATTTGACCACGTGTCTAAATAACCTTTACATCTGTGTCAATAATCACCCCCGCCACCGAAAGTGGGCGAAGATTATGTTTTCACCCCTGTGTGCGTGTATTTGTCAGCAAGATTTCTCGAAAACGGCTAAATGGATTTTAACGAAAGTTGGTGTACATTTGTACTTAAGCCCATTTTAGAAGTGATTAGTCTTTGAGGGTCAAGGCGAAAGGTCATGGTCACAGCAAGGTCACGAAAGTAAAAAAAAATCACTATTTGTTAACACGAGGACCGATTTTCACACTATTTTTGCTCTGTAACTCCGTAAACAATTACTGGATTTTGATTAAACTTAGTGGATATATGTGGAAAATTATTTATCGTTGTCCTGCCAAATATGGTCCGTATCCGTTCATAATGACGGACATACGGACATAAACTTAATGGATATATGTGGAAAATTATTTATCATTGTCCTGCCAAATATGGTCCGTATCCGTTCATAATGAAGGACATACGGACAAATATTCGTGTTTTTTTTAGAACCGGATATAATTAACGCTGCTATGTAATTTACAAAATTATTTATCATTGTCCTGCCAAATATGGTCCGTATCCGTTCATAATGACGGACATACGGATAAATATTCATGTTTTTTTTTAGAACCGGATATAATTAACGCTGCTATGTAATTTAAAAAACTATTTTATTTTATTGGCCTTGCCTCTAAACAGAATATTATGAGGAAACAATATGTTTATTTTAATTTAATAAAAGTAGTCAAGTCTAAGTTACGAAAACACGCTGATGTCGCATATATGCACATATTTGAACAAACCTAAATCATAAAAAGGCTCATTTTTTATACATATCCCCCATACTTATTCTAAGGCAACAAATTATTTCTGGATTTTCAATTCTTCCTTTGCTTAATTCTCTTCCCTTCACCCATAAATCTAATTCGGTGGTTATATAATTGACATCATTTAGAGAATTAAAAAAGCGTAAGAAAACACCGCCTAGGGCTCTTCATTGCACATCAAGAGTGTTGAATGGTAGTAGAATATATTTATTTTAAATGTCCCATATCTTTCAAAAAATTTATGGCATAACAGTGGATGTGATTTTAACGCATTTATATACATATATATACGTGCATGTGTTTCAATGGTTTGTTAATATTTTACATATAACCAGGCATTTACACAGTGTGTTTAAATATGCGCGAACCATATGCAAATTGTTTTTGCTTCAGATAAAAGTTGAATAAAACAACCAGAAGTTAAAGTGCAAAACCCCGAATTAGGGACCAGAGTTTCGTTAAAATGTATTTAGCAGCATTATAGCAAGTACCTTATTGAGATTTCTAATTTGTGAAATAACATACCAGTTCTAGGCTTTTTAACTTTTGTTCTAGGTAAAGAGTAATTAATTACGTGAGTAAAAAATATGTAATTAATATGATATATTGTGTAAGTCACTTGTTATATTATATCCTGGAACAAGATAAAATTATTAGAATTATAAATTCTTAATGAAATGGCTTTTCCTTTAAGGCATCCGCAAGAAACGTTTGCTTGGACTTCTTACGGATACAGACTGTAAATGAACAACAATAGGTTTTAATGGAACCAAATTTGGATTCTAAACTGCAGTTAATTGGACATGCTGAGCACCGCTTTATTTCATTGTTCCTTCCTTCCAGTCTATGAAGTTTAACTGAAACTATTCAATCGTAAATTAAGAAATCGACGCCGACTGTAGATGCGATGATGGTAAAGAATGCAAAGCGGTACAACAAAGAAACCTTTTTCAAACGAATCATTCTAACGAGTCACGTGGAAACGCATGTTCTGTAAACAAACATCTGGAATGTTGTTTACTGAATAAAGTGGTTGAAATAAAGTCGAAAACAATTAAAAGATTCGTAACAAAAGCCTTTACATCCAGTTCGTTCCTGTATAGCAAAATCCACGAAGTGCTATCATAGGAAGTGTGGCTTATATGTAGTCATTTCACTCGTGGAAGCTTTAAGATCTAACTATTCATGCACAGCAAAAATCTACGACGTTCTAGGGTACGAAAAGTTGCTTATATCTATATATATATAGTTCATCTCGTGTCAAAAACGTTTAGATCCAAATATCCCTACATATAAAAATCCATGGTGTTCTAATATATCAAGTGTGTAAACATATAATCATTCTACTCGTGGCAAAAGCTTTTACAACTATATTAATACAACTATTCCTGCACAGAAATACTACACGATGTGCTAGCATATGAAATGTAGCTTATATTATATTTAACAGTAAGGTAAGATTTATTCAATTTCAATAGGTGCATGTCGCTTAGTTAGATCAATGACAGAAAATGTAATATCTGGAAACTTCATCACAAAGCTGATCATTATATGGAATTTTTTATCCAATATGGTTTATATTTCAAGTAATACACGGGAAAGTAAACAAAACCCTAGTGCTAATTCTAAGTGCAAAACTAAATCTCTCATTCTCTGTCAAAGAGTACAATGATGTGTGTATAACCAAAATCTGTGCCAATATTCACTCTTAAAAATTATTGTTAAACGGGGTGAACAACTGTTTTCTTTCTGAAATAATAAACTAAAATAAACTGTGAAAAGAGATATGTTGAAATAATGTTTTGATAAATGAAAGCATTTTGTTCACAGGATTGGTAGGACTGATGTTGGTTGAATATTTGATGAACAGAATAAGATATGACTTCCTATTGGTGATAAACAGACTAACAATCTTGTTTAGCTAAATTAGTTATGAAGAGAATGAGACATAGCTTCCTATTGGTTGGGTATTTGATGAACAGAACAAGACATGGCTTCCTGTTGGTGATAACTCAGAGTGAACAAATCTTGTTTATCTAAATCTTTTTATGGAGAGAATAAGACATAGCTTCCTATTGATTGGGTATTTGATGAACAGAATAAGAAATGACTTCCTGTTGGTGATAACACAGACTGATCAAATCTTGTTTAGCTAAATCCTTTTATAGAGAAAATAAAACATAGCTTCCTATTGGTTGGATAGAACTGACGTTGATTGGATATTTGATGAACAGAATAAGACATGGCTTTCTGCTTATGATAACACAGACTGAACAAATCTTGTTTGGCTGGATCGTTTGATCAACCGAATAAGACATAACTTTCTGTGGTGAGAATTTGTTTGAAAAATTCGATATTTTATTTAAATCTTTGGAGAGCAAACTAACTCACTGTTTCCTGTTGGTGAAAGTTTAATCAGAAAAGACCTTATTGTAACTGGAGTTCACAGACAGTCTACACTCATAAAAGAATCTAAACAAATATACGAAGGATAAGCCATTATAAACACCCACTATCAGCCAAGTTCAGTAAACATTTAGTTCAAAAACGGGTAATCTACCGGGAAACATTTCCTTATTGATATGTATAGACTTTCTTATCGATCACATTTCTCATGCATCTTGAGTACTTGCTATGGAAAGATATCGACCAGAAAAATATTATTAATACGTAGAAGTTGAAAAAAAAAGTTTGCTACTTGAATGCCGTCTCTCGAAAACTATAAGGTTTCATACTAAAGTTTCAAATACTGAAATTCGAAATGCCGATATGTTAGCATTGATTTAAACATCAGTGATCTCATCCTGTAAGATTTTACGTTCTCGACATACACTATAGGACTTGACTGAAATTTATGACCATATATTCTAATTTTATTCATCACAGTTCCACAGGCTCCAGAGTCATGTTTTGTTGTGTTTGATAGCCAAGTAAAAGAGGATAATGGGAGTATTTTATATATAAATGGAAGATGCGCAATGAGAGAGTTTATATATATAACTGGAGGATGCGCAGTGAAAGAGTTTATATATAACTGGAGGATGCGCAATCAGATCTCATGTAATAAAAATGACTGCCACATTTTTAGAAAGTGCGTGTAACAGTTTATAGCGTGGGACGTTGCTTGTAATACATATGGAAGCAAAAGTAGATTTCTTGTGTTACAGAGCTTAGGGAATTTCAGTATTAAATGTGTATGCAATAAGTTTATGATCATTATACAAATATTCCAATATATGGATGTCTGCGTAATGTCTGTGAGTGTGTGATTGCCAGATATTCCCATCCATTGATTTGTTACTTAATCTTCAACGATTCTGGAGGCTTGGCATGACTTGGTTGTTAGGGCTTTCGACTCGCAATATGCGAGTTGCAGGTTCGAATCCCGTCACCCTACATGCTCGCCCTTTCAGTCGTGGGGGCATTATAATGTAACGGTCAATCCCCCTATTCGTTGGTAAAGGAGTAGCAATGGGTGATGTTGACTGCTAAGTTAGGAACGTCTAGCCAGATAACCCTCGAGTAGTTTCGCGAAAAATTAAAAACAACAACACAAGAAATCAACGAATCTGAGATGATCAAGTATTTGTATTAATTCTAAAGTTCTATTTACGGCAAACTATGCCATGTTTACTATTTGGCAGCATTTCTCTCGTTTTCAACATCTTTTTTTTACAACACAGGTTTGCCGTTCCTTGCGCGAAATTCAAAACAAACCAAGCCTATGCTTTGATAAATTATTTAGGCATAGTATTTATGTTGAAACTAAGTTGAATGGGCGGCAACTGCCTGTTATAGAAACACTAGTGTAGAGGGCTACGTTTCAAAGTTTAAAGCCTTTCTTCTTCAGGACTTGAAGAAGAAAAGTGGAAGACTTTCGAAACGTCGTCCTCTACACTTGAGTTTCTATAACACGCAGTTGCCGTAAATTCAACTTAGTTTCGTCAAACCTATTCTGTCTGTAAATGTTTTATTTAGCTTTCGTTATGAAAAATATATATACTTAAAAACAAGGTTCATTATGAACAGCCTTGTTTTTAAGCATATATAGATGTATTTATTGTGAAACAAAAACTATTTGTCTTCCCTATTCAGTTGGTAAATATTTTACTTTCGTTCCAGAATATATACTAAACCAAAACATAATGTGACATATGATTTTTTTCTTTTTATATTTCATTGCTAAAAAAAATTGTTTTATTAAAAATCACATTATACTTTATCTTGATATACACAATGATTTAAAATCCCCTGGAGGTACAGCAGTAAGTTTACGGACTTGCAACGCTAAAATCCAGAATTCGGTTCATCGTAGTGGGCAGAGTGTAAATAGCGCATTGGGTATTTGCCCCCTGGTGGCTCAGCCGCAAGTCATATTTTAATACCTGTGGTAAGCAGAACATATGTAGCCCACTGTGTTCTTTGCGCTTAACAACAAACAAACCACAATATAATTGCTTATCGCCACCTGTTGGTGAAAAAAAAGTCCACTTTCTTAGTTCTTTTATTTTCATGTCTTGCATCAAATTAGAAATTATACGAATACTTGTATATCTTTGTTATATCATAATATATCCCCATAACACAGCTTGTAAATAAAAAAACAAATTACCAACACAAAACCTTAGTTGCTGCTCTTTCTAGCTTTGTTATTTCAATTCGAAATTCAAAAGCTATCTGCTGTTTCGATAATCAGATGTTGAACGAATTTATTTAGAATAAAATAACCTATAATCGATTCATTTAATGTGGCTTAGCAAGAAAAGCCTTTAATTAAAACATAAATATAACTGTCGAATCCTGAATCTCTCACTAAATCCTCTCACGCAAACAAATGATTAGTATAAACTTGCGTGTGTTGCTATGAGGTTTGGTTTGGATAATTTTCTTAAATGTATTCGTTCTTTCTTTCATTTTTTTTATAATAAACTGTGACATCACTATTTTTTGTAGTTTCGACCACAGATCGACATACCCAATCTGTTGTTTTCTTTCTGTGCTTCACCATGGTATGTCTCCCGAGTAAAATTGTAGAAGCTACAGAAATTTATGAGTGCGTGTTTTAAGGCATTTTGCCATTTATCGACCAATCCGCAAACGAACTGTTTGTGAACTGAGATGTGTCAATGCTTCTTCCGAGTGGTTATAATGTATGAGATTTTGCAAAATTTGTTAAATAAATAAATGGAGAATTGTCATATTAAATTTGTGTTTCTAAAAACAGTATATATTTGTTTATACCTAGACTTATTAGATAGTTATGTTCACGCGCGAAACGTGACAAATTTCTTGCGTAAATAGCCCTAAAATAATACGTGGTACGAAACGCATGCCTATCATATTTCCGTAGGCTTGGCATGACCTTGTAGTTAGAGCGTTCGACTCGCAATCTGAAGATCGCGGATTCGAATCCTCTTCATCGAATGTGCTCGCCCTTTCAGCCGTAGGGACGTTATAATTTGGCGGTCAATCCCACTGCTCGTTGGTGAAAGAGTAGCCTAATATTTGGCGGTGGGTGGTATTGAATAGCTACCTTCCCTCTAGTCAATCATTGTTAAAGTAGGGACGGTTAACGCAGATAGCCCTCATGTAGCTTTGAGCAAAATTCAAAACAAACTAAACCAAACACATATCATATTTCTCATCATAGCAATTTGTCATTTCCTATATCTATTATGTAATATGACAATTTATATTCGTTATAATAAATATGTTTGCATCCTGAACAAAATAAGTAAATAAGTTAGAGTTATAAGCAACATTTTCAGGTATGTCGAAAGTAACTAAGTTATAATTTATAACTATTAGTGAAAGTCTTTTTTGTGTGTGTTTTATAAATTGCAACATCCAAGCTACGAATATGAAACTGTTCATTAACAGCCTCTGGTTTGAAAATTAAATTAATCAAGGTGACATCCGGTTTCAATTCGCGGTGAAACGACACGTACTAGAACTACATTTTGACAATGTTTGGCTTTCATAATGTGATACTAACGAAAATTGATCGTTTTTGGAAAATATTCGTACACTCATATCATGAAAATGTGTTTAGAATTTCCAAAGCGAGGGTATTCCTTCTACTTAATGGGTTTGGAAAATAAAGGAATATAGATCAATTTGTATCACCAGGACCATCTGGAGAGAGACCATCCTCACACTCACTAGATGGCTTAAGGAAAGCCCACAGGAAGAAGAGTATGTGCTTTGGACAAGATAGTCTTACGACGAAGCCTCTTGTAATGGAAATACGATGTACTGGCGTCAGATATAGCACGATCGGACGTGGCAACAGGGACTGTAACGACGTGGTGAGACTCCAAAACAACACCAAGCCAATCCGACGGAAGATTCACATAGCAGAGACTTTAGGACAGCAATGGCCTCCAAAACAGCACCAGTAAAACCCGAAAAACATCCCTCCATAAATCTAGGGATACTGTACGAAAGAGAACACATTGACCCAAAAAGCCACATTAATGAGGTTGTACATATCACTTGGTACTGCCAGCAATGTAATAGACAAGGATTTTAAGTTCCCAAAATCCCATAAGCTTCTAGTCTTACCCTGATATCTAACGTTTGATTGCCTAAAAGAAAAAAGTCGAAAAAACACAAATCTACATACAATGGACAGTCTGTGGAAGGTTTGCGGTTGCGGGCAACAGTGCATAATCATTACCATCAGTATAAACGTAGTCGACAATGTGGATATTGGTTCAACGTCAGAACAGTACCTGAAAAATAATGTGTGTGAATTGCGATAAAAGCTTAACATTGGGAGTATCATTTCAATCACTCAGCCAATAAAACCTTTTTGAAAGAATTCTTTGATTCTTTTGTAAGTTGTTCGTTTTATTTTTTATGCATAACTTGTATGTATTTTTGTGGATTTGTTATGGTGCAAGAAGACAAGTTTTTAGAATTTAAGATTTAATAATATTAAAATATAAACAGATTATAATTAATATCGTTTTAAAAATGTAAAAATGAAAGTTTCAAATCAGAGGGTAAAGTTTAACTTCTTAGTAGCCTAATAACATGCCTGATTATATAAGGTTCGTTATGGAAATCGTGTTACTATTCTCCTTTCTATACTTTATAAATAAGCCTTTTTTTTCTTAATTCTTTATGATATAACTTTTTTTTTTAATTATGTCAAGTATCACATTCTGAACGTAAGAGCTATCAGGGATTCCAAAAACCAATCTTACCATCTTTCCGTGGTCTTAGTCATTAGCGATATGTTAATATTAATCCCTTACGACTTCGTACTACAACTTAGTCAGCGTTGTGTATCAGAATTAGCTACGAGAAATCAAGAAATTTATAAATCCAAAGAACCAGAGAGAAAGTCAGATATTACAGTTAATTGCCCTGCATTACGCAAGCTGCAGTGTGTTAATGATCGTGATTCTTTGGGCTGCATAGTCAATTAATGAAACGCGTGCAAAATTAACTAGAAACAGAAGAACCATGTGGGCGAAATGTTTGGCGTCTTCGTTACTAGACTTTACATAGGCTTAGCAATTTAATTTGGAACACATGCAGTAAAATCATCCAGTAAAACGTGTGACGTTCAGGGTGACATTCATCGTGTGTTCTTTACAGTTCTGTCAGGGTGACGTTCATCGTGTGTTCTTTACTTTACAGTTCTGTCAGGGTGACGTTCATTGTGTGTTCTTTACTTTACAGTTCTGTCAGGGTGATGTTCATCGTGTGTTCTTTACAATTCTGTCAGGGTGACGTTCATCGTGAGTTCTTTATAGTTTTGTCAGGGTGACGTTCATCGTGTGTTCTTTACAGTTCTGTCAGGGTGATGTTCATCGTGTGTTCTTTACAATTCTGTCAGGGTGACGTTCATCGTGAGTTCTTTATAGTTTTGTCAGGGTGACGTTCATCGTGTGTTCTTTACAGTTCTCGTTATCTTGTCGCTTTCTTAATGCATTAAAAGATTATGTGAGAAGAATATAAAATATGAAGTAAAAATAAACATGCAATTAAAGGCGAGCGTTTTTAATGAAAATAAGATAAAACAGTGATAAAACAAGTAAAAACAAACACGTACGTCAACATCCGTCTTTAAAGTCTCAAAATAATTTGTTTTCTTTCTGCAATTAACTAACAAAGTCTGTCTATTCTGCTCTTAAGAGAATTAAAGTTTTGTTTTCGTTTTTTTTTTGTAATGATTGCGTGTTGCAGTTGTTTTACCGAATGTAAAAAAAAACTAATGAGAATGTATAGAATAAATTTAGGTTTTAATCGGAAATATACACGAACCTACAAATAACAAACACCGAAATCCCTGAACTCTTCTGTTTTTCTTCATTTTATTATTTTCTACCGGTTTCATGACTTCAAAGGTCACTCCTCACGATCTCGTATTTACAGATAATCTACAGTAAAAAAAAACGTGCAAGTACCAATGTTTACTGAACATAAATAATCCGAATTAAATGCATATTTTTCAAAATGCACAAACACGGAAGACAATACTTATATAAATTAAATACTTTATACCATAGTCATTAATAGATTAGTTTAAGCTTCTCAAAGAGGGAAAAGTGAACTTTTATTGCAGATTATGTGTATACTTTACACCCTGAGCCCCCCCCCTCTCCCAGTGGCTCAGCGGTAAGACTGTAGACTTATAATGCTTAAAAACCGGGTTTCGATAGCCGTGATGGGCACAAAACATATAGCCCACTGTGTAGCTTTGTGTTTAACAAAAACTAAATAAACAATAAATCTGAGGAGTGACCTTTGAAGTCACGAAACCGGTAGAAAATAATAAATAATAGAAACAACAGAAAAATTCGAGGATTTCAGCGTTTTATTACAACTTAATATTATAAATACTGCCCTCAAAACCACGGAGAGACGAACACAATGACACCATTGTCTCTTTCATGGGAAGTGATAGTAAAAGTGGTCTCGTTGTCTTCCTCGGGGATGCTGTTATTATACGACATCTCAGCTCAACAAAGTGGCTGTATTGCAGTACGACGGGATGCGAGCTCCGAATTGTAGGATACACAAACCGTCACGTTAACAACTAGGCCATGTTCAGCCTAAATATATATATATATTACATAAACACTTTTATATACTATTTTATCGAAATGACTTAGAAATATCAATGATGAATTTTATCTATATATAATTTATTTTATTGAGAAATTACTGTCTCTATTTAAAAAGTTAAAGCTTTACGAAGGTAGGTTTTAATAAGTGGAATTCAGACGATACTTTTAAAACTGTCTGTTTTAGCAGATGATTCCTTTCTGTACATAAAGAAAGTTATTTACAGACAGAGATTTAATCACGATATGTCTTAAATTGAAAGCATAAATTGTGTTTGTTTGTAATTAAGCACAAAGTTACACAATGGGCAATCTGTGCTCTGCCCACCACGGGTATCGAAACCCGGTTTCTAGTGTTGTAAGTCCGCAGACATACCGCTGTGCCACTGGGGGGGGGGGCGAAAGCATAAAGATAGAATTGTACTTTAAGTATTATTGTTTCGTTATGATTATGACATGCAATTATACTGATATGTTATCTGTACGTACGAGTATACGAGTATATAGTAGATCATAAGAAAAAAAACGGCAGTAGCAGACATTTAATTAAAATTGACCCCCAATATTGATTTTTCTTCTTTTGTTGGTATTAAGTGCCAAAAATATTGTTAACAGCTAAGGTACCCAGCTGATGAAACCCTGCATTCTAATCGTTATAAGTAGGAACGTAAGAAAAGTATATTTCGTTAGCTACACTGGTTGCCAGGTTGAGTTTTCTTCTTTTATTGGTATTAAGTGCTAAAAATATTGTTAACAGCGAAGGTACCCAGCTGATGAAACTCTTCATTTTAATCGTTATAAGTAGGAACGTAAGAAAAGTATATTTCGTTAGCTACACTGGTTGCCAGGTTGATTTTTAGTTTAAAGACATAGCTTGCTCTTATCGAAGATTAATACTAATTATACAAGTAATTATACAAACATTTTAATCATATGCGGACCAAAGTTAGTAAGGGAACAAAACAAAAAGCAATTAATCCGAGTTTTATATATATATATAAAAGAAGCTAAAACAGAAACATGTACCCATCACTTCACTAAATGAACTCAGTAAATCGCCGCGTAATTGTTTTCAGAGTAAATCCAAGTACATAGGAATTTACTGTGAAAACAACTACACAGTAATTACATAGCTTTACAATATGCTAAAGATTATCGATATATTACGTTAGAACACCTTATGTTTTACCAGATTTCGAGGAAACTGTATATGTTTTGAATATCTTAGCGCGGTGATGGTCTGTAGAATTATTCATGTTCTGAGAATATTATAAATGGAAATTAATTGAACGACGTATAACACGAGTTTTTACTGTAAATCAACTACAACAACTACACAGGGATTTACTGTGAAAACAACTACACAGATATTTACTGTGAAAACAACTACAGAGGGATTTACTGTGAAAATAACTATACAGATATTTACTGTGAAAACAACTACACAGAGATTTACTGGGAAAACTTGGCAAACTCGAGGTATGCGTCCAAATGCTTATTCATTTTAATTTGATGTACGCGCTTGTGGTTGAGATAAACAGAAATCAGTAGCTCTGAACAGAATTAAAGTATTTACAGCGACTTTCATTGGCCTGAAATTTGTAATGAATCACTTTGTGCAATGCAATCCTAACAATATTGAGAACCGTAACTGAAATGTTTACAAACCATTTTTGGTTTTATATCACGTTGGATTATGTTTAACTTGTTGCTACAATTATATTTGATATTTCGCATTTATAATCTGAGAGTCAATTAACGTTCCCAGATCCAGGGCGTTTTGCGAGTGTCATTTGTCTTCTTCCTCAGGAGCAATTATAACTTATTAATTCAGTAAAAGATACATAGAACTTGCCTTACCTGGAGCAGCACGCAGGCTTGCAAGTCTGTTATTCTGAAGCCATTTCAATTTATTCGACTTGAAGCCGACGCCGAACGAAAGTAGTCTTTAATACTGGTCGTAGCACAAGTACCTTCGCTGATCGCCCATATTCGGTAGATCTGCATGGCAAATGCACACGCCAATAAGATAAATGCCGTATGAGTATACATTTTTTAGTAAATATACATATAATATAAAACATACACCATTACTGTACAGGATAATAAACTAGTGATATCTTGATTAAATTAATACTTTGGTGCTTAACGCATGTTATAAGCTGATACATTAATTTTGCATAGCATAAAACAATGTGTTAATAGTGAATGACGAAAGATAAGTTAGGGTAATGGATAAGCTACGGTAATAATACATATATATAATATAAAATTAAATTTTTATCCGAGGCATAGCAGCTCATAGAATGGCTCTAATCTTCTTTCTTTTTTCTTTTTTTTTCAAATACAAATTTGTAGCTCAAATACAAACTTGTAGCTCATAGCTCCGTCATCTCTTGACCGATTTGAGATCTAATTATAGTTTTAGAGTCAGAAGGTCAAACCCTTTCGATCGATGTATTTGACCACGCTCAAAATCTCATATATTAATTTATTCTAATCCTGCCTAGGAGAATCTTAATTTGAGGGTAGGTTGGTAGAGATCCTGATGAGTAATAAAATCGAATCGAGTATATCGCTCGCCCCACGATTGGTATTACTGATGCACAAAAATATAGCTAATAAAAAGGGAAGCAAAGGTCTCATAGATTAATTTACTCTAATCCTGCCTAAAAGAATTCCAAATGCCGCGGCTACTGAGGATTCCCTCTTGTTCTTCTACGAATTTCATTATTTCTCTAAAAAGACTTGCAATAGTAAATATTTTTACCAAAATAAAGATCAGTTTATACGAACAGTAATTATGAACCAAAAGATAATATTTTAAATTTACGGTTCTTTCTAATAACTTTTATGCCTGAATCTTTTAATATAAAGTCTGCGAAAATATCCGCTTTCATTATTCTATTTACGTACGTTGGAGTTAACTTACATTTACCTTGTAGGTTGATAATAAAACAAAACTGTGCTGGAAATATTCATATTAACAGAACCTCAGCATAAATAAGTTTAATTTCCTTTCACCCTTTAACATAACGTATAATTCTTTGGAATAACGTGACTTTATTACTTTCAAGCTGTGCCTCAAAATGAGAAAGATTTCTTAGAAATGTTATGGAATGGTTAATATTCATTGACGCTGTTAATATTTAAGTTGGATCTTGAAAATTGGCAAGTATGTTTTAATTTAATCTACTGTAAAACTTGGGTTGTAATTAGATTTACGGTTTCTTGCGCTCTAAGATAAAAGAAATCAAATTCTTACAATGAACTGTGATGGTGTTCATAAAGTGTTATGAAACTTTTTTGTTCTGTACTGCAGTGCAGTAGCGGGAAATAATGGATGATATTTTGAAATGAACTGACAACCCTAGCGAATAACTAACACAAGATTATTATTTATTAGTTTATATATATATATATACAAACACGAGATAAATATTTCTATACACTTTACGTTCATAAAAAAAAGCTAAAAGTAAAATATACGTTTCTATACTCACACATTGAACAACATTCTCATCGAATAAATCGGGAATTATTAAAATTATCACATTAGAAACCATTATATCAATTTCAGACAGTTGATATAATAGATATCAGTGTTTCGTTAAACTTTTGTAGTAGTTAATACTCTTGTTTATTTAGTTTACAATCTGATTATTTTCATCGTCATGTTGTTGTGGAATATATGACAGTGTGAACTCGTTATGAGTATTATTTCATGTTTACATTACGAGTCTTTCCAACACCATGTTTCGGTGGAACACATCACAGTGTTACATTTCACGATATACTTACACTATGAGCCTTTTCGAGCACCAAGCTTCAAAGGAATACACCAAGTGTAAATTAATTGTGTATTTAACGTTCTGTTCATACTGTTACTCTTATTGTTTATATTATGTAAGAGTATACTCTATATTTTTAAGAGAATATTCAGACTGAACAGGTTTCAATCTCACGATTCTTCTAACGAGAAAGTGCTTTAATCGAAAGTGAATGTGTCAGTAGTTACCGCATTAATTAGTAGGGACAAAAATTCAGGACTTACAAGCTATACCAGGCAGCCAGCTTCTAAGCTCAGTTTGCAATTGTCGTCATGCTTGTTTGAAGCGTTATCGAAATTTCAAGATTGACGTTCCTGTAATGTTAGATTGCCTTAACATTCCGAGCTTTTGGTAACATTGTGTATTAGAAAACCTCTAGCAATTCAATGATCCAGTAAAACGTTGTTGATGAATTTACCGATTTGTGTTAGATCTTGAACCTACTGATATTCTGATAATATTGTTGACCAGCAACATTGTTTTCACTCTGTATTTCGTATAAGTTTGTTTATGTATGAGTCTACCCAATAGTATTAATGTTCTCTCTTGTGACACACAGCCAGGAAAGTCTGTGTTAAAAGTACATATAAACCTATCAATGTTAACGCTCTTTGAAAGCCCAGACAAATTTTGTTTCTTTGTTTGTTTGTTTTGAATTTCGCGCAAAGCTACACGAGGGCTATCTGCGCTAGCAGTGTAAGACTAGAGAGAAGGCAGCTAGTCATCACCACCCACCGCCAACTGTTGGGCTACTCTTTTACCAACGAATAGTGGGAGAGACCGTTAGATTATAACGCCCCCACGGCTGACAGGGCGAGAATGTTTGTGGGACGGGTTTTGAACCCGCGACCCTCAAATTGCGAGTCGTGCGCCCTAACTACCTGACCATGCCGGGCCCGACAAATTTTGTTAACACCGTGAAACTAGTAACCTGAGGTCATAACATCGGGAACCTATATTTGATACAGAGTGTACATATCTAAACATGAAGCCAACATAAAGTATTAACGCTCTCTGAAAGTCCAGACAAACTGTGTTAACACCGTAAAACTAGTAATCTGAATTAATAACGATGTGACCCTATATTTCATACAGAGTGTACTTGTGTAAGTATGAAGCCAACAAAAAGTGTTAATATTCTCAGATAGCTCAAACAAATTGTGTTAAGACTGTGAAACATGAGGCAATAACACTGTGAACATGTATTTCACAAAAAGTGTGCTTATTCTAACTAAGCATGAAGCCAACATTTCGTGTTAATGCTCTCTGGTGACCGTGTACTCCTGCTAAACCGTGTTAATACAATATATGAAGCTACCAAATTTTATTAGCATTCGCCAGAGACCCTGTAATCGAGTTAAACTATGTTAGCATTATGAACCTAGTAGCACATGGAATATCATGGACCAGCAACGCTCTGGCGAACCTTAGTCCTAACAAACTCTGTTAACACTATAAACCTAGTAGCATATGGAATATCATGGGCCAGCAACGCTCTAGCGAACCTTAGTCCTAACAAACTCTGTTAACACTATAAACCTAGTAGCATATGGAATATCATGGACCAGCAACGCTCTGGCGAACCTTAGTCCTAACAAACTCTGTTAACACTATAAACCTAGTAGCACATGGAATATTATGGAGCAACAACGTTCTAGCGAACCTTAGTCCTAACAAACTCTGTGATATAATAGACTATCAACGTTTTGGCGAACTATAGTCCTAACAAACTCTGTAATATTATGGACCAGCAACGCTCTGGGAATCTTAATCCTAAGAAACTCTGTTAACACTATAAACTTAACAATCTCTATACATTTCTTTAACTCGATCTACGGTTCATTATAACATTGTTAACACTTTGCATTTACTAAACATTGTTAACTAATAAATATCCAAACTGTGCAAACAGCTTCAAAATTCAATACTCTGCTCACTCTGCAATTCTAGCAGGTTGTTACTCTTGCCATCCAAAATATCTTAACTCTAGAAAAGTATCTTGGTAACATTTATAGTCTAGACAATCTCTACAAGCTCTAAAATCCAAGACTAAACTGCTCACTGTAAGATCCAGTGAAAGTAAGCTTACCCTACGTGATTTACACATTATAATGATCATTGAGAAGGTTAAAATTATGTTATGTTTAAAACATCGCATGAATCTTAAATAAAAACTATGAGACTCGTTATGAGAGGTCACTAAGTACATCCTTCCAATAGGAATCGGGACACAAGCTCTATAATGTTTATGATAAATTTATTTGTAACCGAAAGCAGCTCCATTTTAACTGAATTTCACATCTCATTTCGAAGAAGTTTCGTATTGTTTGGTTTGGTTTCATCATGCAAAAAATGATTAATTTTGTATGTGTTTTAGCAGTACTATAATGGTACAACATGTACCTTTAAACAAAATAAATGTTTAATTCTGATAAACAGACATTTTGAAACTAGAAACACGTACATATGTACCTAATGAAAATGACTGAAAAATAATATTACTTTAATTAAAGGGTGTTTAAAATAATATATACAGCATTTCAAATTAAAAAAGAAACAAAATTCGTTAAACTAGCATAATGTCCAATCTTTAAAGTTTAACTTCGCACCAGACATATCTGAAAATTTGCTCATCTTCTATTTACACAGGATTCATCTAGTACCCTCCAAACCTAATTCCCTTTCATTTTAGTTTCCTACCAGACTGCTCGTATTCATAATTTCAAATGTTTTACTGAAGTTTCTAAAGATTATAAAATCAAGAGAAATAACGTCAATTTTATTACAACCATAGAATATTTACTTAGGCAACAGTGTGCTATCTACGTATAGCATTTGATTAACGTTGGATATATTAAAGCGGAAAAGCAGAATAAACCCTCTAATGAAAACAACTTATTTTATATTACCTATCAATTTACTTTGGTAAGAGTAAATTAAAACTTTGTGCTTTGAGGTAATATGGGAATTAGTGTTAACCTTTAGTAATTGTATCGTTTTATAGTTTGCTCCCTAGGGATTTTTTTTTTTACTGACTTACATAACTGCTTTGAAGATTTTCTGCACGACAGAGAAAAACAGTGAATTTCAGTAAGATGTTTAAGCGAATAATGATGTTCATTAACTACTTGTTGGAAGGAAAATTGCAGTTGTATAGAATTCGGTTCTCTTTGTGAATTTTCACGCCGATAAATGCAGATAAAACTTTAAAAAAGTTATTATCGAATTCGTTATAAAATCAGGAGGCGCTTCCCAGTGGCACAGCAGTATGTCTGCGGACTTACAACGCTAGAAACCGGGTTTCGATACCCGTGGTGGACAAAGCACAGATAGCTCATTGTGTATCTTTATGCTTAAATTCAAACAATCAAGAGGCTATTAGCT